>NW_024346819.1:423694-424486 GCF_902729225.1 Pteropus medius
CCGCGGAGCGTGTCAGCCGAGCTCGAGCTCGTAAACACCCGCGCAGGTAAAGGGTTTAATTTCCGCCGCTGGTCCCTGCGCGCGCGTAAATCAGCGCGTTTATGACTCTCCGCGGCACTTCCGCGGTGGCCGATAATGGCTGAGTAAGTGGCGGAGCCCGAGCCCGCAGCCCATTCTGCAGAGCGCGCACGGAGGGGCCGTAAATAACTGTAAGCAGCGCGGGGGCTGCGCGCCCCCTCCCCGGTCACCCCGCGGAGTCCCCGAGGCGCCAGGCTGCGGGGGTCAGCGCCTCCGGCCCGGCCAGGGGGTGCGACCCGCTGCGGGGGCTTCTGCACTCCCCACCCGAGGTGGGCGGGCCCGGGGAGGGGACGGGCCCGGGGAGGGGACTGGCCCGTTCCTCGGTCACAGGGGCAGAGACCACCGGGGCCAGGAACGGAGCGGCGTCTACGCGCGTGCGCAGAGTCTGCGGCTCCCGCGCGGCCGAGGGGCACAGCGCAGAAAGGCGCTGCTCGCGGGGCGTGGGGTGCCCCGCGGACGGGTGCACGGAGAGCCCCTCTCACGGCCCCTGGGTCGGTGGCTGAAGGGGCCCGGGGCTGGACCCAGCCTGCTCTGCTCCCCAACCCCTGCACCCACCGGGGCACAGCTAGGCTGCCCTGTGCCTGGAAGCCCCACCTGGGCGGGGCAGCCTGGTGCCCAGGTCCCTTCCTGCCACCGCCTGGGGAGACCAGACCAGGCAGGAGGGCAGGATGCTGCAGAAAACCCTGGGGTGGAAGCAGGGGCCCGGAGGGTATG
>NW_024346819.1:424749-473884 GCF_902729225.1 Pteropus medius
GCACTGGGCAACCCCACGTCTACCACTGTTTGTTTTCTGCTGAAACCTGCTTTGCCAACCGCGGGGCGGAGCGTCTCCTCGCAAAGCCGTAAACGTAATTGATATTCTCAGCATTTCGAGAGGAAATACGAGGATTAAAGATATACAGTGCACCTCGTAAAATTCTGCCATATTTCTTCTTTACGGCGGGTTCTAAAATTGGCAAAATAAATTCCCTAAGACCCATTACACGTAACGAGGGTGTGCGCTGGGGGCGGGGGACGATCTTCTCGGTAGTGATGCCTCAGGCCCGCTTGGCTACGGGCAGGTCTCCCAGAGACCTGGATCAAACAGGACAGCGGCCACCTCGTCTCCGTCTGCGACTCCGGCTGGACGCTGGGCCCGTGTGCTCCCAACGCTGAGGGGCTTTCCGTCTTCCCCCAAGAAAATACGATGCCTTAGGACGCCCGCCAGGCTGATTCCCACGTTTGCGATTCCGGGGGCACGAGCATGGGCTTCGGGTCAGCGAAGGTCCTGGCCTCGGTGTCCCTGCTGGTCGCTACCGTTTGAATTCGGGGGACGGTCACAGCCTTGACAGCATCTGCACGTCTTCCCCCGTCACCCTTCTCCTTCACGGGACCAAAGCCCCAAAGAGCAGGGACCACATTTTGCGCTAAACCTTCAAAACCAGCGTTGGTCAGGGGGGATTTGCATGCCGTGCAACGCACCTCTTTAGAAAGCAGACTTGACTTTTCGGAACAGAAACATGGTGCAGACAGCACGGGGCGTTCTCCGGTGCCCCAGCCAGGAGCCCCGGCCGCCGCCCCGGCCGCTCGGCGCGAGGATGCGGTCCAGTCCGCCAGCGGCGCCAACGCACCGCGGTGAAGGGGAGTCCAGAACCTTTCGGGTCCCCTCGGTTTTGCCCCGTGTCCTTCTTCCATCCCAGGACACTTAGCCGTCACGTCCCCTTACGTGTCTCCTCCATGTGACAGTTTCTCGGACTTCCCTTGGTGGTTCTGGGGGGCCTGGCAGGTGTTCTGTGGGACGTCCCTCCACTGGGGTTTGTGTTATGTTCCCCCCGGTTACACCGGGGCCGGGGAGCACGGCCACGAGGTAGGTACAGCTTCGTCACATCGCCTCGAGGACGCACACTGTCCGCAGGACGCACCACAGTGGCGTTGGCCCTGATCACCTGGCCAAGGTGTGCTGTCAGGGTCTCCTCCGCGAAGCGACTCTTGCCCCATTTCTGCACCGAGGCGGAGAGTCACTGTGTGCCTGCGCTTCAGGGTGGGGACCAACCCTCCTCCGTCCCTGGACACTTGGAGTTTTAACCCAGTGCTACTTCCTTCTGCCCTAGTCACCCCAGCCTTGGCCACTGGGGGCCCCTCCGCTGACCCCGTGCCCCTGACGTGCAGCGTCCTGTAGGTTTGCTTCTTGGTCATCTGAATGGCTCCTCACGTTCCAGCAGGTGCCGGGCTCCCCCCGGCCGCATCCTGCCCCGGCCCAGAGCCCGCTGTTGTCCACAGGGCCGGCTCCCCCCGCTGGAGAACTGTCTGGGCAACTGAGCCCCGGGCCAGGACGAGGAAACGCCGGGCGTCTCCACGGCGACACGGGCACGCAGGTGGCGAATACCCCTTCGGTTCCCTCAGGCGTCCGTGGGTTGGGTCAGGCCCGCCACACTGGGGAGAGCCATCCGCTTTGGTGAGTCCGCCAATTCGAATGCCGACGTCACTGGAACCAGCCTCGCAGACACACCGCAATGTCTAATCGGGCGCCCGTGGCCCGCCGAGTAGACACATAAAGTAACCAGCACAGCCGTGTTTGTGCATGAGGCTAAACTTGAGTCCACACGGACGTCCCCACCTCTAACCCACTGTCACACGGGTCTGTCAGCCTCTCCCCTTGCTTATGTGTTACCCCCACCCAACGTGGGACCTGGCCCCACCGCCCGCCCACTCAATCAGTCGTCTCGCCCGGAGCACATCAGCATGCGAGGTGTTGTCTATCCGCTTCGCCCCTCGCCACACACAAGGCCTTCCCCCCACATCGACCAGCGCCCGGCCCCTGGGTGCGCTCCCTCCGACCTGCTCGGTTCCCCAGGGGCCGGGGTCAGCATCCTCCTCTCCTCCAGTGCGGTCGCTTCAGACGCTCGGATCACGGTCAGATTCTCCTGCCTCCGTCCGGCCTCTTCCACGGAGCCCCGGCCGGCTACCTGACCTAACGCGTTTGCATGTATTGGGGTTCACTCTTCTGCCGTAAACTCCGTGGGTGGTGACGAATGCATCATGTCACACATCCACCATTACAGCATCACACGGAGTAGTGTCACTGCCCTAAACACCTTCCCTGTGCTCCACCCCGTCCCCGGCCCTGGGACCCCTGGTGACCACTGACTCGTTTATGTCCCCGTGGTGGGGCATCTTCCGGAGCGTCACGTGGCTGGACTCACACGCGCGGCCTTCCAGAGCGCCTGCTCTCGCTGGGCGATGTGCATTTGAGGTTCCTCCCTGTCTTTTGGTGGCTCGATGGCTCATTGATTTTTATCCCTGTATAACATCCCACCATCTTGGTGGACCACAGCTCCCCGCTCACTCGCCGAAGGGCGTCTGGGTTGCTTCTGGTCCTTGGCAATTACGAGCAAAGCTGTGGTGCTCGTTTGCTTTGTGTGGACAGAAGTTTTCAGGTCAGTTAAGCAAATACCTGGGAATTTAGCCACTGGATGCTGTGGGGAGACTGTGTCTGGCCTTATAGGGAACCCCCAGACTGTCTTCCGAGTCGGCCGCACCGTGTCGCGTTCCCACCGGCCCTGAGAGAGTCCCATGCTTCGTCCTCAGGAGCCGTTACTAGTTTCCACGTGCTGGACGCTAGCCATTCCAGTGGGCACACAGGGGCATGTCCTTTGCATTTGCCTGATGATAAATGAGGCTGTGCATCATCATACGCTTATTCGCCTCTACTGAGGTGGGTATTCTGACCTTGTCTCATTTTTAAATTGGGTTTAAATGGTTACGCTTTAAGAATTCTTTGTATATTTTGGATGTAAGTCCTTTATCCGATGTGTGTTTTGTAAAGATTTTTCTCCCAGTCTGGGACTTGTCTTTCCATTCTCGCAATGGCATCATTTCCAGGGGAGGCATTTTTAATTTTAAAACGTCTGGCATCAGTTACTTCTTTCGTAGACTGTGCTTTCGGTTCTGTAATGAAAATCTCATCCTTAAACCTGAGGCCATCCAGGTCTCACGTTTTCTCCGAGAAGTGTTCTAGCGTTAAGGTTAACGTTTAGGTCCACGCGAGGTAATCGTTGTGACAAGTGTCCTTAGTGTGCACCCAGATTCATCTTATAACTTTTTGCACGTGGACGTCCAATCGTTCCAGAACTTTCTGTCGGAAAGACCGTCTTTCTCCATTGGATTGCCTTCGCTCCTCTCTCGAAGATCCGTCGACAATGTGTGTGCGGAGCTGGTGCTGGGCTCTCTGTTCTGTCCCGTTGAGCGACTGGTCTGTTCCTTCACCAACGCCACGCCGTCTGGATTCCCGCGAACTCGCAGTCAGTTTGGAAAGCGAATCCTCTGAGTCCTCCAGCTTTGTCCTTTCGATAGGGGTCGTATCGAATCTTTACGTTTGGAAGAACTGACGTCTTAACAATAGCGAGTCTTCTGTTCCGTGAACATGGACTATCTCTCCGTGTATTTCTCTTTTTTGATATCCTTCCTCAGAATTTTGTAGTTTTCAGCAGAGAGATCCTATACATATTTTGTTAGATTTACACCTAAGTATTTTATTTTGGGGGATTCTGTTGTAACTGGCATTATTTTCTTAATTTCAAAGTCTTTTTTTTACTCTTGGTGTATAGGAAAGTGTTTGACGTTTATATATTAACCTCGTATCTATGTTTGCGTGTTAGTTCCAGTTGAATTATCTATAGTTCAGCTAGCTATAGATAGGTAGATGATGAATAGATAGATATAGATAGATAATAGATGATAGATGATAAATACATGGATATAGATAGATAATAGGTGATAGAGATAGATTTGTTTATTTATTTATAGGTACATATATAGATTGATTTTTGAACGTGGAAATATGCCTTGAGTACATCCTACTTGGTCATGGCGTATAATTATTTTTACATCTTGTCATTATTAATTTGCCACTTTCTTTTCTTTCAATGCCTTTATCAGTTTTGGTATTAAGATATAGGATGATAGGAAATATTCCCTCTGCTTTTATTTTACATGAGAGATTATAGAGAATTGGTATCTTTTACCCCTTAAATTTTTAGTAGAATTCACCAATGAAGCAATCTGGGCCTGGAGATTTTTTTTAAGGTTATGAGTTATTAATTATTGTTTCAATTTCTTTAATAACCATAGGCCTATTCAGGTTATCTATTTCTCCTGTGTGAGTTTTGGTAGTTTGTGTCTTTCAAGACATGGGTCTATTTCATCTTAAGCTTTCAAATTTGTGGACATAAAGTTGTTCAAAAGTATTCTTTTATGATCTTTTAAATGTCCTTGGGATCAGAAGCGATGTCCCCTCTTGCATTTATGATATTGGCTATTTGCGTTCTCTCTTTTTTTCTCGGTTGGCCTGGCTGGAGATTGATCAATTTTATTGATCTTTTCAAAGAACCAGATTTCGCTTTCACAGTTTTCCCTATTGTTTTCCTGCTTTCAATTTTATTGATTTCTGCTCTATTTTTCGTTATTTCTTTTCTTCTACTCGCTTTGGTCTTAAAGAGAAGAGGGCAGATAGAAACTGTCTGGTTTGCAAACAGCCTTGAAGGAAGCAGCTACTTCTCATCTCTGACCAATAAAGATAAAACTAGAAAGGGTTTGCTCAGACGAAGGCCCGTTAGGCTCAGCCTGGTGGCAAAGTGACGTCTCAGGGAGAGAGACCGGGCACGCCTGTCCCAAGCTCCGCGGTGAGCTCAGGGGAGCCGTCGGGAGCGTGGAACGGCCATCGGCTCAGGCAGCGGCCTGGGGTCCAGCGGCCACGCGGCCGGCGGAGCTCCGAGGGGCGTGCGGCCAGCTTGGGATCGCAGCGACAGAGACGCCGTGCGACTGGACGCCACCTTTGGACCCCGTCCTCCCGAGGGCAGAACGCGGGCGGGAGGGTGGCTGTCACCGTCCCTTTGTCCTGAGGTCGTTGCTGACCTCCAGGTTGACGAGGACGGCGGCCTCCTCTGTGCTCTCCCCTGCCTCCTGGGGTGGTCCTTGCAAGCAGCACCTCTGCACCCCCCCTCTATGGCCTTCGCGGATGCTCCGCTCTGCCCCCCGACACACTTTAATCAGGAGGAGACGGGAGAGGAAACCTGGAGATGGAGAAGCTGGAGGGAGGCTCGGTCCGGACGGGCGGCGCGGGGGACGCGGGGAGCCCTCCCGGGACCCTGGGGACCCCAGGTGTTCTCGGCACCCTCACCCTCTTGCTTCGGTGAAGTCTAGTCCTCAGAGGTGTTCTGCTCCAACTTGAATTTGCATCTTTTAAAACACTTCACGGATTTGCGGGCTTCTCACGTACTATTTCAACCCTTCAGCTATTACAGCAATTGGAGTCACGTGTAGATTAAGAAAAAATGACTTTGGGAGGAGAAGAAAGTGGAAGATCAAACGCTTATCTGTACAAATAAATTCAGTGCAATCCGCAATTAAGCAGCATTTGACATTTAAAAAATATTTGATCCGCGCTTTGGCTTCCAGGGCCGCTTAAGGGAGCCGCGAGGTGTAAATTACATTCGGATCAGGGATAAATATAGACTCAGGGAGAGACTGTATGATTCAAATTGCCTAATTATTTGGGGGAAAAATCTGTTCTCCAATAATTAAGAGATGAGGATGCTTGGCTCGTTGGAGAGTGAGAGGGAGAGAAGGGGGGTCTCAGGAATGGGCACCGCCCGCTGTGGGGACCTAGGGCGCGGCCTGTGGAGGGGCTGCGTTGACACGGAGCTGGGAGGGGCAGGGTGAGGAGACCAGCACGCAGGCCCCCCAGGCAGGGAGGGGCCGCCCTGGCCTGGCTCCAGTCTGCCCCTTGGGGTCCAAGGCCAGGCAGGACCCAAGAGCTCAGAGCCAGGAGCTGCATCCCGGGTGCCAGTGGGTGCGGGTGGGGAGGGTGGAGTTGGGGGGCGGCGGCCGCGCCAAGCAGGGAGCAGGCGCCAGCTCCCCTGGCAGGGCTGGCTGCACATGGGAGCACCTGTCTGTATAAGGCAAGACGCCTCGGCTATGGCGGGCTGGGGGGGGGGGGCATTGGCAAAGCCGAGAGCCAATAATTCTGTAATTAGGTGATATTTCTTAAAAGTTGCGTTGGGGGAAGGGTGTAGATGGCAGTCGGCCTTCAAGAAAAAATTCAAACCGTAGCAGCCCTTCCTTCCAAGCCCAGGAAGTGGGGTGTGAAGGGGGTGCCGGGGCAGGGAGCGGGGCAGGTGACACCCGGGGCCAGTACAGACGGGCTCGGAGGCCACTCGCTCACCTGGGAAGCGGCAGGTCTACGCTGCCCACCCGTTCCTGCCGAGGGGTGAGCGCGGGTGCAGACGGCGGGCGGTGGGCGGGTTGCTTAACCTCTCTGACCCTTGGTTCTCCATCCGGGAGACGAGATGGAACGAGCAGCCGCCTTGTGGGCTGTTAGAGGATGCGTCTAACTAGATGCCGCTTCTCTACCAAGGTTAGCGTGGTGTCTGGCACCGGCAGGCACGCCTCTGCCACCTCGCAAATATTTACCGAGCACCTGGGAAGGGCCAGGCATCCGTCCAGGTGCCGCGCGTCTGCGGAGAACGGGGAGGGACGGCTGCTGCTCGCGTGGAGCCAGATCGGCGAGGAAGTGGCATCGTGCAGAAAGCGGTTTGTGCCCCGCAACCAGAGCCTGAGGCTGGGGAGGGGCGGGGGGCAGGTGGGTCTGCAGAGGCCTGGCGGGCGCAGGCGTGAGAAGGAGCCGGCCCCTGCTCGGGAGCAGGCGGGGGCTGCGGGGACCCGGGCGGGGACCCGGGGCCGGGAAGGGGGGTGCCACAGAATTGCGGCCCTTGAGGAGCCGGTCTGCATGGGCCACAGGAGGCCTCCGGGTTGTCCCGAGGCCAGCAGGGGACGAGGGCGGGTGGAAGGGGGACGGGGCGGGGCTCTGGGGGCAGACGAGAGTGGAGGCAGGGAGAGGTGTGTACTGGGCGTGCTCGTGTGCGTGTGAGCTCGCTCGCGCGTGTGCGTCTGTCTGTGGGTGTGCTGCTGAGCCGCTCTTGACCGCTGGCTGTCCCCACACGTCACTGCGGGAGGGCAGGGAGAGTAGCCGGTTGGGCTGCCTTGGTGACCGAGCCTAGAGGGCACGCTGGGGGTCAGACGGGGAGGCTGGGTGGTGGTGAAACGTGGTCCCTCCCTGTCACGTAAGGAGCTGCACACACACTGGGTGCTCAGTGCCTGGGGCAGGTGCCCAGGCGGCAGCGGCCAGGCGGGAAGCGCGAGCCACCGAGCTCAGCGGCTCCGACGGCCCCGGGCTCTGCGTGTGGCTGCGCGTGTGGCTCCCGCACGTGGTTCCGTGTGTGGCGCTGCCAGAGCCCAGCCTCCCGGGAAGGCGGCTCCAGTTCGGGCACCAGTGCAGGGGCACAAGCCGACCCAGCCCCATCTGCAGCCCTCGCCCAGGTGCCCCGGCAGGCCCGTGGTGGTCTCGGAGGGGCAGCCTGGCCCTAAAGCCCCAGCAAGGGTCCTGGGGCTGGGGGGGGCGGGGGGTCAGGACGAAGGAGGGGAGAGGGCAGCTGCTCCCACCAGACTGAGGGGATCTAGCAGGCTAGAAGCCTGGCCAGGGCTCTGTTAGCACTTGCTGTGCACCTACTGTGTGCAGCTCTGTGGCGGGCACTCCATCTTGATCTAGGGGGGCCCCATGGGAGAGGGGCGTCCTAGATAGGAACCCCTGCGTTTGCTCTTGTGGCCCTGGCTTCAGCCAGACCTCCGCCAGGCCAGGGTGCCGGCCACCGTGGGGTCCCCAAACCGGCCCCTTGCCTTCAGCAGCAGCTGGCTCTCCATGGGGCTGAGCAGAATGGAGCTGGAAGTTCGGGGGGTGCCTCCAGGCAGACCACGTTAGCGTCAGAATTATGAGGCCATGTGCTTCGGAACCGGCCACCAGCCTTCGTCCCGGCTCTTCCCTCTGCCTGGGGCCTCCATGGGTCCCCTGGGGCATGGGGCCGTGATGGCCACGGAGGGTGCGGGGAGCTCCGTGCCTGGCACACAGCCCGGTCTCCGCCTGGTAGGTCGCAGTCCCAGAGCTCCACGTCAGGAGGCCACCCGCCCCAAATGCTCCAGCGCCTCGTTCCCGCTTCAGTACAGGACACAGAGAAGAGAGGACCAGGCTTCTTATCCTGCGGCCGCAGGCCTGGGGCCTTCCGAGTCGGCCCCCTGCTCCCAGAAGCACACACCAGGCCCTGGGCCATCGCCCTCCCATGAAGCCCTGGGCCTGGCCCATGGCCCGCCATCGACGGAGGCCACGACGGTGCACGCAGGACCCGGTGGGGAGAGGGGGACCTTGGACGGCCCTGAGAAGCCCGGCCACCCTGAGAGGGAGGGGTGGGCTCTTATCCACCTGCACCTAGGCTGGACGCACCTGCTGGTCACACCGGCCGCGAGCCAGGCGGGCAGAGCAGGCTCGGTCACCCTGGGAGCAGGAGAGCCGCTGTGCCCTGCCCCCCAAGGCAGGGCCGTGAGGGTGGCCGGGCTCGCTTATCTGGCCCCACAGTCCAGCACGGGGGAGGGGCGGCCTGTGTCTGGGACGGTAGGGACAGGCAGACGATGGGAGCACGTGCCAGCTGCAAGCTGTCTCTCAGCACAAACAAGGCCTGATTCCTCCAGACTGGGCAGCCTGGGGTGTCGTGCAGAGGGGGCAGTGTCACAAGGCACCCGGGGTCTTCGTAGGTGGATTCTCTGTTCCTCCCCGGCCCGCCCGTCCGAACGCCGTGGGGGTGCGAGAGAGGGCAGCGTGGGGAGGGCACCATCGGAAGCCTTCTGCTGGGCGCACGTCCCGGGCCAGGGGCCGGTCCTGGTCTGTCCCCGATCAGGGGGCTGGGAGGCGAGGTCTGTGTCCTGGGTTGCACGGCCAGGAGCAGGTGGGGGCCACGGAGGACGGTGGCTGTAGCCGCGGGATCGCGGGAAGCGTGTGTGAGAGGCGTGCCCGGCCCCGCCCGGCCCGGCCCAGGGGAGCTGAGAGAAGACGGGGTTCCGGCCTCCAGAGACCGCGGCAGCCGGCAGAGCACGGAGGCCGCGGCGCGAGCGAAGCCATCGCCGTGGAAACGACAGGCCCGACTCGGCGCCCGACATGGTTCCGGGGCCTCTCCCCGGTGGGGGTGGCTCAGGGCCCCGGTCACCCCTGCACGGGCCATGCCGCCCACCGGCCTCGCTTCTGCCCACAGAGGGAAGGACCAGGCGGGGGACCTGGAAACAGCCCCACTGCGGTGGACAGTGGCACGGCCGGGTGCAGGGGAGCCGTGGGCAGCTGGCCAAGTGGCCGGGCGGGGGGGGACGGCAGTCTGTGCAGCCTGACACCATCTGTGGGAAAGCACACGGAGCAGAGCTGCACGCCCATGGGTGCGCGCGCGCGTGCAGGTGCAGAGAGGAAGCTCGGGCACCACGCGCCGGACGGAGGGGCCGGTCCCCTGAGGCCACGTCCTCAGGCTGAGCCTTCTCGATCGATGCACGTTTATTGGCCGATAATTAGAAACGCTGACTGGAGAGGATTGTTCAGGAGGCTGGGGCTGCGAGAGGCGGGGACTGAGGCTCGGCCCAGCCGCCCCTCCGGCCACCTGGAGGCCCCCAGCGGGGAGACCCCACGCTCTTCGCGTCCATGCTGGTGCTGGCACAGGCTTGTCTGTCAGTCCTGGGTGGGACCAGTCGGGGTCCCCTGCCCCCTGCCCCGCCAGGCCCCACTCATGGCAGGAGCCCCCAGCTCTGCTGGACTCAAGAGCTGAGTGGCATCAGCGGCTGCTTCTTCTCACCTTGTCAGGCTGCGTTCGGGGTGCGGGGTCACCTCCCCAGGGTCCAGGCCTTCACCACGTGCCAGGGCATGGCGACTCTCTCCTGTCTCCAGCGTTCAGGTCTACAAAGCAGAGCAGCCGCAGGGGTGGGGTGGGGGGGCACTGCAGGCTTGGGGATGGGGGAGGTCCCCGGGGCTGAGGCGAGGGCAGCAGCTGACTGGGGTGCAGGAAGAGGACCCTGGGGAGCACCTCCAGCCCCAGTCACAGTGACTGTGGACTGAGCAGGGCTGGGGCCGGCGGGGGCGGGCCCTGTGGCGGGTCTCCGGGGCACTCGTGTGGCCCGGAGCAGGGGCTTCGGAAGGAAGGCGTCTTCCGGACGTGATGTCTGGGGGTCCCGGGAGGCTCGAAGGCTCAGCACTGCTGCCCGCACTGCGGGGCCCCCCGCGTTTGCTCCAGGTGTGTTGAGGGGGCTTCCGGAGCAGGACTCCTGGGCTCGCCGGCCAGCGCTCCTGTGTCTGCCTCGCCCCAGGGCCGGTGGTGGCCAGCGGGAGGGGCTGCTGTCCTCTGCCCGCACTCAGGCACGGTGTCACTGGGCTGGCGAGAAGCAAGGGCAGAGGGGATGCGGGTGAGCACAGGACTGGCAGTCTCTGCGCCCTGTGGGCACCTGGGCACGCTCCCACCCCAGGTCCCCTCCACGAAGCAGAAGCAAGGACAGGCCGGCCTCCTGCCCACCGACCACGCTGGGAGAGTCCGCACGGGAGAGCACCCACGGGGGAACACCCACGGGGAGCACTCATGGGAGAGCACCCATAGTGAACACCCACGGGAGAGCACCCATAGTGAACACCCACGGGAGAGCACCCACGGGGAGCACTCACAGGAGAGCACTCACGGGGAGCACCCAGCTCCTCGGGCACCAGCACTGTCGCGTCCTGTTTGAAGGTGAAGGAACGGGGGCCCGGGTCCCAGGACTGGAGTGGACGGTGGGCAGCGGGGCCTCCCCAGCACCCTGGGGACTCGGGGACAGGGACGAGCCCCTCCCAGCACCTCCTGTGTCGGCCACGCTCAGGCGACTGCCACGCGGGTTCCTGTACCTGGTGGCCGAGCTGCTAACCGGCCCCAGGCCGCCCCGAGGGACGAGGCGTCCAGGACCTGCACTGTGAGCGTTAGATGTTTCGAAACCCGAATAAGCACGATGAGAAGGTCGCCCCTTCCTCTCTGCCGCCGTGCCGTGGGGACACCTTGGATACGGCGCCGGCGTCTTCCGTTCCTCGGGCCTCGGTCATCCTTACGGGGACCCGTGTCACATGTGCGGCCCCTTAAATAGCGAAGCCCCTGCATTGTGAGTGAATATTTGTCACCTGCTTGTCTCCTGCTTGTGACAGGCTCTGCTCTTTGGGCGCGCTCACTGCGGCTCCCCGTCCCTGGGCGGCCGTTCGGGGTGCTCCCGTCTCCCCAGCTGTGCTGGTCGTCCTCGGTCACCTCCCCAGGCACGAGTCCCACCGCGTCCCCCACCTCAGCCACCTCCTTCCCGGACGCCCAGCCCATCCTGTCTCGGCCGCTTTGCCCACCCGGGAACTCCGAGCGGGGCGTTCCCTGCCCTCCCCACGTGACCTGTCCTTCGGGGGGGCCTCTGCTCGGTTATCCGTCAGAGTCCCCTCCCACTCCCCCATGTTCTGCTCACCATCTGGGCGGCATTTCGCTCGCTCCCTGGCTGACCCTGGAGAGCAAATCCCCGAGGCTCAGAGCTGCTCCGCGCTGTCTCCGCCACGCCCGGCACTTGGGACAAAAGGGGCCAGAAATGCTGGCTGGAGGGGCGAGCGGGTGCCTTCTGAACCCGTCTGACACTCCCCCGCAATTAGTCCTCTGACGAATGGCACTCCACAAATCGCCTCCCAGAGAGGATGGCCGCCTGCCGCCTGTGCCGCCACCGCCCGGGGCCCGCCAGCTCGGCGAGAGCCAGCCTCATTGTCGGACTCCGTCTGGGCCTGCGATTACACGTTCTCCGGGCTCCTGGTCATTTGTCCTTCTTTTGTGAGTTGCCGCTTTGCCTTTTTGCTCATTTTTCTGTCCGGACGTCCATTCTTATCATCGATTCCTGTGTTCACAGTGTGGCGTGACGTCTGCTCGGTCCAGTGGTTTGCGCGTTAGCTGTCACGGGGACTCGGAAGGGGGTGGACATGGGATGAGAGCAGGTGCTTGTGTCCTTGGGCGGCCGTGGTGTTCGGGGGAACGTCTGGGTGACCGTTGGCGTGAAGGGGCTGCTGGGGCATCTCTGGAGGCGGCCTCCCGGGGCAGGTCCATGCGCCCCTCCCCGCCAGGGGTCGGGCGCAGCCCCGGCTGCAGTGGTGGGGATGGCCCAGGGCCTGTAGCCCTGGCAGAAGTCCCAGCCTCGGCCCCCACGCGGGGGGCTCCTGCCGGGATGCCCCCTTTCCCCTCACCGACACGGTTGGGGTGTGTCTGGAGGCGCTGGCAGCCCAGCCACCACCTTCGAAGTGGTCCCGGGACAGCCCACGTCCCCTCTGCCTGGTGTATCTGCGTGTCCAGCGGCCCCACACGTGCCAACCTGCCCACATGAACGTCACTTCCTCCCGGACGTGCCCAGCCTCCTGAGTCTGCCTGGTGGACAAGTCCTGCCGGTGACTGAAGACGGCCGTGTATCCCGAGCCTCCACGGACAGCCCCGCGCTTGGCTCCGGCGTCCAGCAAACTGTGGGAGAGGCTGGCTTCCAGCCGGCCAAGGGGCGCGGCCCACCCAGGCCTCGCCACGAGACCCCGTGCTCAGGGCGGCCGCAGGGGTGGTGACAGGTGTCCCAGGACCCCCGGGCGCAGAATCATGCTGTGAGCACTGTCTGAAGAGCCCGCTGGCTGGGCGGACAGCACCCAGACGTGCTGCACGAGTCACGGTGACAACCGTCAGTCAGAGCCACCAGCGCTTACACGCCTGACACGTACAGGCTCTGCCCTGGACGCCTCATATGCCCACGTGCCAGGGACCAGTGGGTGTCAAAGCATGAGTTATAGGCCAGTCCCTCTGCCGCCACGTGGGGCCTCCTGCTGCTCAGATCAGGGGTCTCTGACGAACCCTGAGGATGTGGGGGAGAACATCCCGAGGGAGGGGCCCAGGAGGGGCTGAGCCCAGGTGGGGCCCCCTTGCCCTTCCAACACCCTCTCTGTCGATGAGCCAGAAACGGCGCCCTTCAGGGGGTCCAAGGGACCCTGGTGTCTCCGGCAGAGGGACTTTCTGCCCGGCAGCTGAAGGCCCCTCCCCAGAGGCCACAGGACAGGGAGTGCTGAGCCAGGTGACTCACGGCCAGGGCACGTTGTCGTCACTGTGACTCGACATCACAGGGCCACCAGCGGGCGACCTCCCAGCTCTGCGTCTCAGGGTCAGCAGGGCTGGCCAGTCACCTGTTCTGGAGTCGGCCACGCAGAGCGCATGTGCACAGACTGTGACCGCACGTGACAGGCCCCTTCTCCGCCTCCTCAGACCTGCTCCGGGGGTGAGGGGTCCGTGCTCGGGCTGGGGGGCTCTGCGCCGGGAGCTGGGGTGTCGGGGGCCCTGAGCAGCGTCGGATGTCCTCACGCCGGTTCACGATGATCTGTCATCTCTTTCTGAAAATGGGATTTTGTTCTACTCGGCATCTGTGGTTTTCGACAAATTCTGAAACATTTAATAAATATTTGGCTTCCCGTCTCAAGATGTTCTGTGTTCATTACGGTTTTCTGGTAAAAAGAGACCGGGCTATTTTTACCTCGACTTCCAGGAGCCAGGGTGGGTAGGGCCCCTTCGCCCCAGACGGCCCGGGCGCGCGGAGCGCCTGACCCCGCTCCCTGAGGCTCGGAGGAGCCAGGCCTGTGGCGGGGTTCCTCTCTGAGAGACGGGGCAGAGCTTTGCCACGATTCTTTTAGCAGGAGTGAGCTGGGACGGGCCTGCGAGCATCAGCCCAAATGCGGGGGTCACGCTCCTGTGCACCCCGGCCCGGGCGGGGAGGTGAGCACGGAGAACGGGCCAGGGCGGGAGGCCAGGCCAGCCCCCCGAGGACGGCACGCTGGCCAGGCACGGGCCTCCGGTTTGGATCTCGAGCCCTTGTTTCCTCATCTGTGAACGGCTCACGGGTCAGCGGACACTGTGAGCGTCCAGAGCTTCTATGCCGGGCTCAGCAAATGCTTAGCAGAGCCAGCGCCTGGAGTCCAGACGCCCGAGGCAACTGAGGACCGGCCTGGCCTGGTCCCGCCAGGCCCGGGGGACTCGGCCTCCGTCCTGCAATGCAAAGGGCACCGTGGAGCTTCTGCTTACAGCGGGGCCTGGGGCGCGTGCTCCAGGAGGGCCATGGCACAGCCTGACAGTGTCCTCACAGAAGGGGACACATCACAGCTCAGCGTCCAGTCTCCGTGGCCACAACAGGTCATGACGGGCTGTGGGTGTCCCCCAAGAGAGCCCGCCTCTTGCCCCGGTCTGCAAATAAGGCTGCAGAAGGGCCTGGCAAGTCTGGGGACACTGGCCGCCTCTCCAGGCTCGGTGGGCCTTTTCCTTGGACTGCTGTGGGGTGGCCTCTGGCTGGGCTTTGTCCAGTATCAATGACTTGCCAGGTGCTAGAGCCCAAAGTTGGAGGAGGAGGATGGGGAGGAACACCCCTCCCTTCCCCAGGAGCCCTGCGGCTGCCCCAGGGGGTATCGAAGAAAGAAAACAGCTGGCCAGGTGGCCAGGACATACGGTACTGGGGGACAGGGGGCAGGGGGACAGGGCCAGGGAGGACTGAGCAGCTGCACGTCTGGGGGGGACAGGAGAAGCATCAACATGGCTCATTTGACATGTAAGCTTGACTGGGCCATGAAGTGCCCAGACCCTTGCTCGAGCACCACTCTGGGTGTTTCTGGGCAAGAGCAGCATTTGAACTGGTGGGCGGAGTAAATCCGCTTGCCCGCCCTGGTGTGGGTGGGCCACGCCAAATCAGTCGATGGCTTGGATAGCACACAAGGCCAACCTTCCCCGGCGTCAGGGGACTTCCTCCTGCCTGACGGCCCCTGTGCTGGGACATCGGTCTTTCCTGCCTTGGGCTTTGAACCAGAGTAGCAGCGATTCCTAGGCCTCTAGCACACACGCGAGCGCGCACACACGCACGTGCGCGCACACCCTACTGGTCCTGTTTCTCTGGAGAGCCCTGTCCCGCGCAGGCGTCAGCGGGTAACACTGGATGGAGATGTAGGGTCTGGGCAAAGGGATGACCACCTCGGGGCTTCCCACTCTGCTCGCCACAGGCCGGAGCTGGCGAGGGCCAGGGGCCGCAGGGTGGTGGGTCCGGCAGGGGTGGGGGGGGCCCCAGGTGGGAGGGGGGGCCTAGGCGGGCTGCGCGGAGGCGTTTGAGGCTATGGGGGGGACTGCCCGGAGGAGGCGCCCGGAGCCCAGGGCGGTGGTGAGCAGCTCCCCGCGGGGACAGGCCCTGCTTCAGGAGAGGAGCGGCCGAGGGGCCTGCCGTTGGGTGGGCACGGGGGAGGGGTCCTTCCCGGACCTCTGAGACCCCGACCGGGCTCGGCAGAGGAACGAGGGGGGTGTGACGGAACCAGTGGACGCAGCACGGCCGCGGGCCCGCCCTGGGGACAGGGCCACCTCACGCAGGACGCAGCACGTGGGACAGCTGGGGCTGTGGCCGCGGAGGCCGTCGGCCTTGTCTCGTAAATCTCACCAGTTACAGTTGCTGAGGGGCCTGCGTGTGGCCGTCGCCCCCGGGGCGGTGCGAGCGCAGGGCCAGGCCCCCCGCGGGAACTGACAGGTCGCCCCGCGCTCCCCGCCCCGGCCGCAGATGAGAAATGGCCGGAGCCGCCACTCTGCAGGCCCCGGGCCCCCGAGCCGGCGAGGGTTCCCACGCTATTTTCCTGGGGGAAGGGCGGGAGCGGGGCGCACACGGGGTGGCGCGGGGGCGGCGCGGGGGCGGGGGGTCTCACTGTATCTGCCTTCAAGAGGGGCTCAGAGAAATGGCGGCTTCTGTGTGGTTGACCCCATGGGGGTGGTGGCCACTCCTGGAGCTGCTGCCGGGTCACCCATGGGCCCCCGGCCCCGGGCCCAGCGTCGGGGTCCTCCCTTTCCTCTGAGATGGAAGGAGAAGCGGACAGTGGGGACGCATCCTGCAGGGCCCCCTCCAGACGCCTGAATGAGGTGCCATGTGACGCCAGCAGGGGGAAAAAACCTGACCAGCTGACGAATGACAAATGGAGGGAGAGGAGGAGGAGAGGAAGGAAGGAGAGGAGGAGGACGGGACAGAACAGACGAGAGACGGAAGGAAGGAAGGGAAGGAGGGATGCAGGACGGGCCGGGGAGAGACCGGCGGAGACCTGTGCCCGTCCCCTGGGCTCCTGGAGGCCCTGGGTGAGGTCTCAGGCAGCTGCTCAGCCGGCTGTGGCTTCAGGCCGGAGAAGCCACCTGCTATTTCAAGGTCTCCAAAGGCGGGGAGGGTGTGAGCTGGGGCCACCTCAGGCTTTGTCCTTGGTGCCCCTGGCAGGCGGGCACAGGAGCGCGGGGGTCTCTGGTGTCCCTACTCCTGCGAAGTCCCTCTGGGGGCGGGACGCGGCCGGCCGGGGGCTAAAGCAGGAAGTGGCCGGCAGGGCTGAGTTAAGAAAATGCCGTTCTGCCATTTGACGTCATTTTAATTCCATTTCCAGAGCGTTTAATCTCATTTGCCGGTGACTGATCCCTGGCTGTGCCTGAATTAACACGTGGCCCGTCCTCCGAGGGGAAGCGAGACCCTTTCGACAGAGACATGGCGTCATTGTGTCCTCTCGGCACCTGGGGTGGGGGCGGCCGTGACACTCGGCTCTGGGAACTTTCCAGAAGCCGCCGCCTGCCGCTTCTCTGGGGCCCCTTGTCTGGGGGTGAAATGCCCGTTCATAAGGCCCAGGACAAAGGCCCCAGGACGGGCACTGGGAGGTAGGCATCGGTGTCCAGGGTCAGCTGGCCCTGTGGGGTCCGACGCCTGGGGTGGGTGGGAGGGGAACAGGACCCTCAGAGCTGGCCTCGTGGTCTCTGCTGTGCCTGAGCGGGAGGCAGAGGGCTGCCTTATTGGGAGGCTGCACCTCACTGGGGTCCTAGATTTGCCCACCGCCCAGGCCTGGGGGCAGCAGGCAGGTCACGCCCAGCACCCACAGGCCCCAGGCCCAGGCAGGGGAGGGGTGACCTCTGGTTCCTGCTTCTCCCTCCCCCATGTCCACTTTTCCCCCTGCTGGTAACTCCACACTTTCCAGAACCTTCTGCTGATTATTCTGACTGCTCGCTCTGCCCTGACTTAGCTGAGCTTTGGGGATTTAGGGGGGGCCGTGTCCAAGCCTGTGGGGGCGTCTGCGTGAGGCCCGCAGTGCAGGACTCCAGGGCAATGCTCATAGGCAAGCTCCCTATGCGCTGTGGAAGGGCGCAGGGGGCAGCTGGCCGGGGGTCCCCACGTGGTGTGGCCCCAGGGCTCAAGGTGCTGCTCCTCCCTGAGTGACCCTCCTACCACCCAGGGGTGGGGTGAGGGCACAGACGCTCGACCTGGGGACTGAAAGATGGGTGGCCAGAAGCCGGATGGAAGGCATGGGGTGACGTTCAGAACGAAGGGTCTAAGCACTTCGGTCCTCCGAACATGGGTGTGCGGCTGGTGTGGGGTCACTTTCCAGCACCCCGGTGGCGCCCAGGCCTGTCAGCGGGGCGCCCTCCCTTGCCGTCCACTCAGGAACGCGAGGCCTGAATGCCAGGAGGGCTTGCTCTGCTGCCTGGGCTCCCCCAACGCCCGGGGCTGGACGGGAGCAAGGGGGCTTGTGCCTCCTGGCTGCTGGAGCCGATGTCCACTCAGAGTGCCCCCTGCTGACACCGAAGTTAGCGCTAAGGGCATTTGTCCATCTCTTCATCCACCCACCCATCCATCCATCCACTCACCCACCCAACCATCCGTCCATCCACTCATCCATCCATTATCCATCCTCCCCCCTACTGGGATCTTGCTGTTTTCCTGGACTCAGACCCAGTGACAATCCAGTGTCCATCCTGGGCTGTGACAGAAGGTAGGGGGCAGGCGTGGGGTGGACTCCAGTAGCTCAGAGGAGGCCCCTGGCCCCAGATTGCTAATAACGGTATTCTCTTCTAAAAAGTCACCCACGAGATGTGTCATTAAACTCAACATGCCGACCCTGTGTAAGACGTTTCAGGAGAATCAGTTACAAATCAAACGACAACCCTTTGCCAGAACCTAATCTGGGTCTGGAAAACAGAGTTTGCGCGGCTCAAAGAATTTCTTACAGGCTCCTTAGAAGTTCTGACACCAGAACTGGGTCCCCAGAGGTGGTAGAAATGAGACGGCCACCAACTCCACGCTCCAGTCATTTTCATGAAAAGCCGGGGCGGTTGCTTGGTCACGAGGCCTGGCGCCCCGAGCGGCTGCCGTGCCGGCTCTGCGCACCCCTCTGCTGTGCAACGCTGGACCAGCAGCCTGGCCTCTCTGAGCCTCGGTTTCCCCCCAGCAGAATGGGGGTGCCGCTTCAGGCTGGCAGGCGGCTGGGCCCAAGGGCCAGTTCTGTGCTGGGTGCAATGGCCCTCACCTCCTGGGTCCACTCTGGGGCCACTCTCAGGTGTCCCCAGAGAGGGACTGAGGCTCACGCTACTCCCGGCTGCACTGGAGCCCCCCGCCCCGTGGGAGGAGGGCAAGGCGGGAGGCTTTGGGGAGCAGGCTCTCGGGTTATTGGATTATCTCATTTGCAAACAATAAACGTGGACAACGGGAGACCTTGTCAGAGCCCCACCACAGGATGCAATTGTCCCCTTTATCTGCCTCTGCCCTTTATTAAAACAGCCACTGAGCCAGCGGACAAACAAGACAATTACATGTAAATGATGTCATCTCCCTCCTTCATCGCATTAAGGCGGCCGGGCAGGGCGGGCGGTGGCGGGAAGTCTCCGATTAAAACGCCACCCAGGGGGAACGCTGACCTCTCACTTCAAAGGCTGCCGTGACAGCTGGGGGCAGTGCTCTGGCTTCACAGCCCTGGCGCTTCAGGAGTCACTATTTACTGGCTCCCTTCAGAGCTGATGGGACCGCGACGCGCTCCCGTGCTCGGCGGGGGGGTCCCTCACCCCTGCTCAGGGCGGCGTGTCTCCAGGCCTCAGGGTGCCCACCCCGGACCCGAGGCGGAGGGCCTGGTGGTGGCAGCACAGGTGCCTTGCAAACAGGAGATGCTGAGCGCTGGGACATCACAGGGCTCCCAGGAGGAGGGAGTGGGTGGCAGCGGCTCCTCCCAAGCCCTGCCAGGACAGACCGCGTTCAGGGTCTTCTAGGGAGGGTGCACTGGTCACCACTCGTACCCCCGCCGCACAGCTGCCTCCGCTATCGCCCCCACCGTTACTGCTCCTGCCGCTGGGGACAGGAATGGCCCTGACCCGCCACGGCCTCCTCCCTCCTCCCTCCTCCCTCCTCTGCCCGCCGCAGGCCGCGTGCGCAAGACCTCCGGGAAGGGGCGGGGAGCGGGGGGTCTGCCGGGGCCTGTTCTCTTCCCGGGGAGCCGGCGCCCCCAGACCTGCTGCTGCTTCCGGGCGGGCCTCCACCTCCGAGCCCGTTGGGTGGAGGGAGGACCCGCTGGGCTTTGCCCGGTCTCGTGCCCATCCCCGGGGCCTGGGTGGGGCTTAGCACAGAATAAATTCTCTGCTGCACAGCTGGCCCCGGACCAACCTCTGCCAACCCCGAACCACAGACATCGCCCAAATGTTGCAAGCGCTGACCTCAGACCCCGTGCAGCATGGCGCCGGGCACAGGCAGGGAGGGACTCGGCTGCTGCAGGCGCTGTCACCTGCCTGGAGGTGACGTACCTGTGCCGGCGTGCTCATGTGGGCGTGCATGTGGGTGTGCCGGGTGCACGCATGAGCTCGCATGGACACACGCGCCGTGCACGTGCCTGACCGCGACCCCGCTTGCACCCTGCGGGGCTCTGCTGCCTCCAGGCTGACCCCGCCTGCACCCCAGGAGCCCCGTGGAGCCGCACCTACTGAATAGGACTCTGCTAATGGATTTCTGTCCCTTTCTATAACGCAGCTTCTGGCAAACTGAGAGGAGGCCAGAGCAGGCAGATGATGGCAGGTCCCTCAGGGGGCGTGACTTGCTCAGTGTCCTTGTCTGGGGCGAGCGTGCAGGAGGAGGCAGATTCCAGCTGACCCCAATTGGGAACTGGCGCTCTGCTCAGCCCGGGTGGCTCACAGCGCAGCTTGTGCCCGCCGCGTGGCCTCGGGCACTTCGCTGCCCCTCTCGGCTCCCGTGTGCTTGTCTGTGGAATGGGGGGATGGCAGCTCCTCCCTCCCGCGGCGGGCGTGAGGGCCACGGCGTGCAACGCCAGGACAAGGCCCCGCCGGCACTCAGCATGTTCACCCCATCCTCACACGCGGACAAATGGGCCAGGATTTAAATAACTCTGACGTTGAGTATGCAGTCAATTAGGCCTTCCCAGAGCTCCAGAAACATCCAGCAACACCAGGGAGAAGCAGTCACGTGCTGCCGTCAAGTGTGGCTAATGAGGGTGCCGAAGCGGGGTTTCTGGAGCCTTCTGTACCCCCAGAGGTGCTGTGTGCCATCCTTCTCGTCCTGCGGCCCACCCCACGGCTGGCCAGTTGGTCCTGCAGGCAGGCCGTGCTTCGTCTTGTCCCTGGCCCTGGCCCTCCAGCCACCCGCTGGCCTGAGCCCAAGTCCAGGAACCCAGGAAGGCAGGCAGGAGGGAGGCCGCTGCCCCAGGGGTGAGGCTGTGGGGCGTTCATGGGGCATCTGGGCCACCCCTGGGCCGGCGAGTGCTCAGCCTGGGGTCGGGGCTGCGAGGAGGTCCCGCAGAGCCAGGGCTGTGAGCAGAGCCTCGAGCCCAGGGTCCAGGGGCTCCCACCCCCCAGGCTGTGGAGCAGGTGCCTCCTCATGGGCCTGCGCATGAGACACACACTGATGCTCAGGCTGCAGCGCGCGTCAGGGGCCCGCGGTGCTCCAGACGGTGAGCCGGCCCAGCCCGGCCCGGCCCGGCCCAGCCCAGGGCAGGCCGCGGACAGCGGCTGTCTTCTCGTCAAGTTCCAGGCTGGGGGAAACAGCGCAGCGTGGTCCAAAGACTTCGGGGACTAAAACGGGGAGGAGGACCTTCTTGGAGACCCTGGTGTGTGGGTCCCTTAGGGTGGCATGACAAAGGACGCCAGGCTGGGGGCTTACAACACCACGAGTCCCTTCCCTCATCTTCTCTCACCATCTGGGGGCTGGATGTCCGAGGTCGAGGTGTCGCAGGCTGCGTCCTCCTGGCAGCTTTGAGGGACGGCCCGTGCCAGGCCCCTCTGTGGAACCCTTGCCGGTCCCCGGCTTGAAGACACGTTACTCCCAGCTCTGCCCCCATCTCCACGTCTCTCCCGTGCGCCTCCAAATCTCTCCTTCTTAAAAGGACACAGTCACGTTGGATTAGGGCCCACCTAGTGGCCTGTCCTAACTTTATCGCATCTGTAGAGACCCCCATCTCTAAACACAGTCCCACCTGAGGCATGGGGTGGGGGGGTCAGGGCTCCGCCGTGTGAATTCGGAGGAAGCCCGTTCAGCCCATGACACCTGGAGCGCAAGCCAACAGCTCTCAGCCCCGGGGAAGGTGCTCGGCCTCCCTGCCCCCACTTCCGGCCGGGCGCTTCGGCCGCGATGGGTGGCCGTTTCCACCGCAGGCTCCGTCCGCGACCGGACCCGCGCCGCCCCACGCCCCGGCAGACCGCCGGCCGCACTCCTGCTCCGGACGTCGGGAGCCAGGCCTTCGTCGGCCGTTGGTGCGCTGCCGTCTGAGACCTGCTCCCCAGGCAGAAAGGGGCCTCTCGCCTGCCCCGTGGGCGGGGGAGGCAGGTGTGAGCTGGGCCGCGGGGGGAGCACCGCACTGTGTCTCCGGGAGCACCATCAGCAGCGCCTCTCCCCTGTTTCTCTTTTCATAAAATGTGACTCGGAATGAAACGCCCTCCTCCAGGCACCGCCCGCGTGGACGGTCACAGCTGCATTAGGGCGCTGGGTCGGACTGGGCAGCTGCGGGCGGGAGGCCTCTTTTGGGCTGGGGCCTGAGGATGGGGAAGTCACAAAGTGGAGGCCGGAACCCCAGCCCCGGGCGCCCAGCAGCCCGAGCAGCTGCCTTCTCCGCCCTGAGGACCCACGTGGGGTGATGCCTGGACAGCACCCCCGGCAGACCCTGGCCAGGCACCTCGCTTTTCCATTCGGCCCCTCCCTGGCTTCCTGCCCCCCGCCCCCTCCGCCCTTCCGCGGGCCTATCAGGCTATCGGGGCCCGGTCTGTTTATCCAGCTGGGCCAGGAAGCGGGTCCATCGCCAGACGGCCAGGGGTGGCCGTCAATCGCGGTGCAACCTGGAAACTACTCCCACGCTGGGTGTCACGGGAGAAGCACGGGCGCGCAGGCCAGGCAGGTGGGCCTGGCTGCTTCCGAGCCCACGGGCCCTGTCCTGGGCGTGGGGCCCACAGATGAGGTCCTTGATGCTGGGCGCCTCTCCCTGAGCCCAGGCAGACCTTCCCGGAGCCACCGAGCCACACCCCTGGAAGCCTGGAGCCACTCGTGCTCTGGTGGGACATGGAGCAGGGGGACATGCGAGGGACATGGGGCAGGTGGGCACTGGGCAGGTGTGTGTGGTCACAAAGTGAGTGGACAGGGCCAGACACGACAGAGGACACGGAGGAAACTGGAGACGGGGGGACATGGGGCAGGGGACACAGAAGAGGGACACGGGGCAACTGGAAGGCACGTGTTGGGTGAGAACTGAGCCCGCCTCCTGGGCATCACTGAGGTGGATGCTCATGGGAGTCCGGGGTGGGCAGTAGTTTGCCACTTTGAGGGTGATGCTGCCCTGAGCAGGACTGGGCAGGCGAGGACGAGCCTGTGGCTTGAAGCATTTCCTCAGGTCAGTGGCCAGCCCCGAGGAGCTGCAGGTCACAGCTACTCATGGCCATGGGGCCTGCAGGACACCTCTGGGCAGACCCTTGCCAGCTCCAGGCCACACCTGCCACTGCCCTCAGCGGGTCCTCCCACCTGAGCCTGCCATCCTGTGACCCCACCGCTGGCTCCTTTGGCCACCTTTCAGCCACCTGGCATGGACACGCAGAGTCACAGAGCGGGTGGGACCCCGCAGTCAGCCCACGAGCCTCCAGGGACAGGCACTTGCTCCACTTTGTGCCAGAGAGAAGGACGCAGAGGGCTCGTGGCCTGACCACACTGTCCCCGAGGCAGCCGCCTTGGCCCTGCCCCTTAGCCGCCCACCCAAGCGGGGTGGAGAGCTGATGGGCTGCATTGCCACATTCTGGGGAGGGACACCGGTCCTGGAGCCCTGCTGGCCAGCAGCTGGCCCGGTAAAGCTGGCCAGGGCCCCCCAGGACTCTGGGCGCTCTCAGGGGTCCCCTGCCCCGGCTGCAGGCTGTGGGGACCGGAGGGTCGTGGTGCCGTGCCAGGCGGGAAGAGGCCATGGAGACGGGCAGTGCCGGTGCTGACCTGCCCGTCCCTGCAGGGACACTGAGGTAGAGTGCGAGGGGCGGCTGGTCTGTCCCGCAGGCACCTGAGCCGCTGGCCACTGACACCGGCCCCTCGGAGTCCAGGTGGGCCCTTGGACCTCCGACCTCGCTGGCGCACTCCGGCCACCGTCTTGGGCATTCTGTCCCCGCCCGGATGTCCCTGAGAAAGGCTCCCACCCAGGACCGGACCTGAGCATCCCCTGCGGCTGCCTGGGGGTGGGGGTGGGGGGACCAGAGCGACTATCACTGTGCCTGAGCTGCCCGCTGGGGGCCGCCTCTCCCGGCGGCTCGGACGCGGGGGCCCCCACGGGCGTGCGGTGTCCTGGCCACGTGACGTTTTAACTGGAAAGCCCTGTCAGGGGCTTAAATTAAAAATCAAATACTCAAAGCACCAGTGCCTTTTAGATCACTAAAATTAAAACCTAATTGGATTTTCCCAGGGAAAAATATCTTGTGGAAATTTAATTAAGGAAGTAAAAGACCGGGTTTTTAAAAATAGATATATATGGTTGCTAATTCAGGGTTATTTGCAAAGCAAATTAAAACATAAGAAGAATGGCTCCGATGAAGAGATCGCGTGTGACTGTTGGGGGAGCCTGGCAAGGTCCCTGAGTGTGGGGGTGGGAGGGGTCATGCCTGGCCACTGCAGGTCCCACGCTGGCTGCCAGGGCCCTCCGGGTGACAGCACAGTGACTGTCACGGGAGGCTGCCCTCTGCCCCAACCGGGCGTTCTGCTGGCTAGTGGGGCTTGTTAAGCTTTGGACTCTGGGGGTCCGGTGGGGGCGGTCGGCTCCTCCCTGCGAGCCCAGAACGGAAGCCCCCGGCCGCCTGCCCCGCCCCTGCCCCTGGCTGCCCGGCCCCCGGCCACAGGCCCGAGTGCCCGTCCGGCCCCTCTTTCTTCTGTCTGGGGAAACGTTTTGAAAAACTGAAACTCTATTCTGAGGCCGACTTAAAATGCAACCCATCCAGCGCCTGGCCTCAGCCCAGGCCCGTCCCCAGGGGAGCAGACGCAGCCTGGGAGACCCGTGCAGCCACCCCCGCTCAGGACGGTGTGCTCGACGTCCAGACTGGTGACACCTCGGGCACCAGAGGGTCCGAAAGCTTGTCCCTTACAGGGCGGAGCTTTCTGTGGGGAGCAGGCTGCTCACAAGCAGGGCTGACAATGTCTGGGGACAGCAGGCGGCAGCCGGCTTAGGGGTTCATGGTGGCCGGGGAGTGGGGCTGGCCGAGGGTCCCCCAGGCACAGTTCCCTCCTATGGTTTGAAGTTCTGTGGCTCCAGAGGAAGGGCCGCCGGACACTTGCCTCTCTTTGCCTTCCTTCCTGGCTGAACCCCAACTCCACCTTGAAGGCCACTCCTCCACCCTGTCTGCCGGTGCCCAGTGCTGGGGCTGGTCCTCACCGAGGGACAGTGTGCAGACAGTGCCCGGCTCCCCAGGGGGTCACAGAGGGCCCTTCCGGGGCCACTGCCGGCCTTTCTGCCGCAGCCAGGAGCCCCGCCCGGCCTCGGGCCTGGCCAAGGTCGCCTGGCGTCGGTGACACAGCACTGACAGGTCCTGCCTTTGCTCCCTGGCGCCCCAAGCAGCTGCCGCTTGGCGGAGAGGCCGCTGCCTCCGTGCCCTGTGCTGCGATGCAGGCTTCAAGGTCGAAGGGAGCGGGGGCTCCTGTGCTGGGCGACGGCCCACGTAATGACACTTGACAGGTGGAGGCAGGGGCGCTGGGCGGACGCGGCGCGTGTCTGCGGGGTGCCAGGCGCCAGCCCAGCCAAGGCCGCCCGTGCTGCTCGGCACCGGCCCCTCCTCCGCAGTGCGCGCTCCCCCTGGCGCCCAGCGGGGCGGCTCTGGCCGGGGCTGGGCTCCCAGGTTCCTGTGGGCCCCTCCGAGAGGCCGAGCAGCCTGCGTCCCCCGCACGTCCCACTTCCCGGAGGCTGCGCCCATGTGGAGACTCCCAGAAGGAGGGGCTGCGGCCCCCAGCGGTCTGCCCTGGGGTCTCCGGTGGGCGAGGCCCCCTCCCCCGCGGCCTGGCCTGCAGACCTGCAGGAGCGCAAAGTCTTTCGAGTCCCAAGGGACCGCTGTGGTTTCGGTCATGGAAGTTTTCAGGGCTTGTCAGTGAAGGGCCGGGCAGGAGCGGCCGAGGGGCCCTTAGCGCTTGCTCGTGGAAGGGGCACATCCCGGCCGGGCTCCCAGCCGACGCCCTGCGGCTAGGCCAGGTCGAGGGGTGCGTGCGGTTTCCGGGGGGCCCTTTCCTGGCGGTGAGCGCGCGCCCGTGGGAGCCGAGACCCGCCCGCCGGGGCGAAGGGGCCGCAGCTGCCCTTCCCGGGGCGTGAGGGCGTCTCCGAGCCGGCGGCCTGGGGCTGGTGCTGAGCGGCCGGGGCTCTGGGAGGGGCGCGGGGAGGGGGCTGTGGCGTCCTGGCCCCCTACACCCCGGCTGCACGTGGCGGGATGCGGGGAGCGGCAGAGAGCTGGTTGGCGGGCCGGCCGCAGCCCGGGTCCCGCAGCCCGGACCCCTGCCCCGCGCACTGCGCCCCTCCCTGCGGCAGCCCCGTCTGCTTCCGCTGCGCCCCGCATATTCGCTGCTGTGTGGGGTCCCCCTGCTCGATCCCGGCCTCTGCAGCCAGAGCCCAGTTGGTCTGAACATGGTGGAGTCGAAAAGATCACCCACTGTAAACAGGTGGTTAAAACATCAGGGCGGCTCCCGTGTGGGGGCCGGTAGCTCCGAGCCCCTCCTCACCTCGGTGGACCCCCCTGCTGCGGTGGCACACGGTGGGCATTGGCATGGGTGGCACCCAGCTGAGTCGGAGAAGCAGGGGAAACTGAGGCCCAGGGAGGCGCTGGGCCTTCGCCCCAGGGCACTCTGTGCCTCGAGATCTTCCAATGAGCCGAGAGAGCCCCAGGCCTGGGGGGCGGGACCTCCGCCCGGGCCTCCAGTGGCTGCCGGGTCGCAGGAGCTGGGGTTCGCCCCTCCTGGCCTCTGCTCCACGGGCCCAGGGCTGGCTCAGGGCGGAGCCGGCGCTCCGAGGCTGAACACGCCTCCCGGGAGGCCCAGCCGTGCCCGCACTCTGAGTGCGTCCCATAAACTGGGCTTCTGCTGGGAAGAAAGATGGGGGCCAGGGAGCCAGGGAGCCAGGCACCCCTTCCTTCTCCACTGTCCTCACTGCACCCTCTGGAGGCCTCTCCCAGCCCCCTGAGTGCCTCTTCCTCCTGACCCAGGACACCCCAACAGCCCCAGCCCCGTCCAGGGCACAGCCCGGGGAGGAGGGGCCCGAAGGCTGGAATCCGGGGGCTGGAAGCCCCCAGACCCGCCCCTCCCCCACCGCAGCCGCAGACATTTAGAATTCATCAGAATCCGCACGCTGTAAATGCATGGAGGAAAGGACAGGCTTTAAATTAGTGAAGCCTTTTTACAGGGGACGGTTGTCAAGGGTAGCGTTTAATTGCAAATAAAAAACCAAGGAAAACCCCTCTGACAGCGGGCTGTGTGGAGGGCAGGCTGATGCCCTGCCCACTTGGAGCAGGAGGAGGGCGAACGGGCCGGGCCTCTGTCCTGCCAGCCCTCCCTCCTCAGCTCCGGGCCCAGCCGTCCACCGCCCAGAGCCCCTGCCTTCCAGACTGGCCCGGGTCTGACACCAGGCTCCCACGGGGACCCGAGCTGGCACCACCCAGCCCAAGGCTGCATCCTTAGGAGCAGAGTGTGGGAGGTGACGGGCCCGTTGCTGGGAGGGTACGATCAGAGGAGAGGGCAGGGGCCTGGGGACGGCCCGGGGTTCGGCCGGGAGCAGGAGAGAGAGACCCAGCCGGTGCCCGGCGAGGGGCAAGGCCCTGCCACCAGCGCTATCTCGGCAGGGGCACCAGGCTTCTGGGTGGCCAGAGGGGTTACTGTCCACTCTCCTGTCCCAGTGGGCCGAGGCCTGGGGCAGGCAGGAGGGGGCTGCGCCGAGGAGCAGAGGTCGCATCTCAGAGTGTTTTCCCAGAGCTCGTGGCAGAGACAGCGACACCTGTTAACATGCGGTAATTAACATCCTCTGCTCGGCAATAATTCCAGGCCACCACTTCCTTGTGAGAATGACCTTGCGAGGTGTTTTCCAGCCACGGGGGTTATCAGCGTCAGGCTTCACATCCCAGACAGGCAGGCAGGTGTCCCGCCCGGCCCCCGCAGAGGCTCCTCAGGGCTGCCTCCCCACCTCCAGGCCCCCACCCGCCTCTGAACCTGGGCGTCTGCTCCAGCTCCCCTTGCCCACGGACCTGTCCAGGGCTCCCCGCCGAGCACCCCGAACTTTCCAGCCTGCCTGACCTGGGGGCAGGACCCCTCCTCAGAAGGTCACGCCTGCCAGTCCTATTCCAGGTCCTGCCTTTTCTGCTGAGAAGGGAGGATGCATGTTCGTCTTGTCCTCGCGATGACGCTGACAACTGCCCTGAGTGTCACTAGGGAGGGGCTGCAGCTGTCTCCGACAATGCCTGTGGTGATGGTGGGTTCTCTAGGGCTCTGCCAGGCTCTGGCTCCTAATAGCCCACCTGGCAGGACGGGGACCCTGGGGCTTGGCGAGGTTACAGCCATGCTGGGTCACGTGGCTGCCTGCAGGTGCGAAATGTGACACGCAGCATCGAGGTGGGATGCGAGGCCCCAAAAGCTGTGACCCCCTTTCCGGAGGAGGGCCCAGGCTTCCCCGGGGCCTGGGGGCCCTCCCCTCGCTCCTCAGCGCACCCCCGGGGCCCAGGCCCAAGGCCTCCTTCCTGGCATGGGGCACAGGGAAGACCTCCTCTTCTGCACCCCTACACCTGTCCACCCCACCTGCTTCTTCAGCCTTGAAAATGGCTTTATTTACATAAAACTCACAAACCATATAATTCACCCACTTAGGGCACACCATTCAATAGCTTTTGGCAGATTCACGGATCGGTGTAGCCATGGCCAGTCGATTTAGGTCTTGTCATCACCTCATAAGTCCCCTGCACCCCAGCCTCCCCTCGCCAGGCCCCAGCCTCTGCAGCCCGCCCCATGGATCTGCCCCACGCCCCCCCCATCTGCCCCACACCCCGCTGCACACCGCTGTCACCTGGGCCGTGCTGCTCTCCCCTGCGTGGACACGCGTGATGGACTCGCATGGTGTGTCGGGCATGCGTGTGTCCGCCTTGCTCCCGCGTGGACGCCAGAGGCGCTCACTGGCGTGGGTCCCAGGACGCTCCCCGCGGCTCCCCGGCGGGTTCTGCCCCTCCAGCTCCTCACCCCCGCCCTTGGTGGTGGACAGGGTCATCCTGGCAGGAGAGGCTGGGGCCAGAGTCCCCCCGTCCCTCTGTGCTCTGCCTCGGGTACACGCACGGGGCCTTGCACGTGCGTTAAGGAAGCACAGGAGTTTAATGTATTACAGGAATATAATTGTATTTTTATTGCTCGTTACGTTTTGAGTTAATTGCATAGCAACCAGGTTCGCGCTACGTGATATCGCAGCTAAGTCAGCCTGTGAGCCGGCTCCCAGCCCACGCACCCGTGTGTCCCATCTGCGGCCTCTGAGCCACCGACATCTGGTCCCCGAGCGGTCCTGGTCTCCGTCAGCATGGGCCCCAGGTCTGGGAAGGGCAGGCAGTGCCAGGCCCCGCCTTCTGGAAGGTTCCACCTCTGTGAGGTCAGGGGTTGCCTCGCCCCTGCCTGCTTCAGGCCAGCCGAGACTCCTGCTCTGGGCACTGCAGCCGGGTCCTTCCCAGGCGGGGACCGCTGGTGCTGCCTGGCCAGCTGCGCTCAGCTCTGACGCCGGCCAGGAGACGGCTCGGCCCGGCACGTCTGGGCCAGGCAAAGGCGGGCAGCGCAGTGGCCGAGCAGAGGCCGGCCCCGTGCGTGGCGGGCAGCGGTGGCCGAGCAGAGGCCGGCCCTGTGCGTGGCGGGCAGCGGTGGCCGAGCAGAGGCCGGCCCCGCATGCAGCAGGCTCTTGTCCCTCAGCTCTGGATGCTGAGGGGCCATTCATGTGATTGTCGGGGCCATTCATGGGGCCCACTGGCAGGTGGCCGCCCGGCCAGCTCAGAGAGCAGCTGGGGGGCGTGTGTGTCCCCCGGTGCAGGGCTGCCTCCCGAAGCCACTTGCTAGGAGGGAGATGGTGGCAGAAAACGCTCCTGTGATGCATCCCAGGGCACAAATCAGAAAAACGAGCAAGAACACTGCCCTGCCTGCTTGTTAGGATGAGAGGCCCCGTCAGGGGCTGGCGGAGTGTGCCCTGCTGCAGACTCCACCGCAGACCTCGCCCCCAGGCTACGGGGGGCCGTGCCTCCCCACCGTGCAGGCCGGAGAAGGCCGATTTTTAAATCGCCCTGTAGCATCTTCCCGCCTTTGTAAAGAGGACCCACCAGCCTGTCCTGCTGGTCCACCGTCTGTGACCCTGACCTCCTCCCCACCCCATCCCCCGTCCCGCTCTGCGCTGGCTCCTGTGGGCTCCTGGCCTGCAGCCCCCCTGGGGTTCAGGCCCAGGAGGCCCCGGCAGTCCCAGAGGGAGAGGGGCCTGGGGTATTCGCTCCCCTGACCTCCCCCGGCTTGCTCACACTCCGGCCACAGCCCGCATGACGACAGTGCCCGAGCGGCTGGCGCTGGGTGGCCCTTACCCCGAGGCCTGGCCCTCACCGGCCCTTCCTCCCCTTGTCCCTTCAGGGTGCCCGTGGCTCCTGGTATCGCCTGGGCATCTGCAGCGCCCGTCCCGCCCCACGGATGCCCCCCTCACCCACCCCGTCAGGTGGCCCCGCGTGGGTGGCCGTCTCTGTGGGGACCCGGCCTACAGGCCAAACCCCTTGTGAGTGTGCGTGAGACACGAGTGTGCACACGCACTCGCACACGCAAACATGCGTGGAGGGGACACCCAGATGTCACGTGGTGCCCCGCGCGCCTCGCGGGGTCCTCAGGGGTCCTTGCTGAGTGTCCTCCCTCAGAGATGCCGAGGGTCCAAGCCCCCGGGCAGCTTCTCCGGCCCCGAGCCCGGCCCCAGGACAGCGAGAAGCCCCCGCCAACCGCAGCCCCGAGCACGCTGCTCTCGGGCTGGGGTACCTGCATCCTAAGTAAAGACAGGAAGTCCAGGGTTTGGGGGTGCTGAGGGCTGAGGGAAAGGAGGGGACTGGGGCGCGGGGCCTGGAGAGCCTCCCACTGTGGGGAGGGGAAAGAGTTTTGTCGAATGTGAGAGGAAATAGGCCCACGAGGGGGGCCGGAAGGCCGCGGCCCAGTGTGGCGCAGGCGGGAGCTCGGTGGGGTGAGGGGGCCCCGGGGCCAAGGTCATAGGGGAGCTCGGTGGGAGAAAGGAGGAGTCCCAGAGGCGAGGTCATGGGAGGCTTCAGGAGGGTAAAGAAGCTGAGGGCAGAGAGGCCGAGTCATGTGAGGCCCTACTTGAGGCAGAGGCGAGTCATGGGAGGCTTCAGTGGGGCAAGGGGAGCCCAGGGGGGCCCCGAGGTCATGGGGAGCAGGGCCCTGGCTGGGGCCAGGGGGGGGGCTGAGGTCATAGGGAGGCCGGGCCTGAGTCCAGGGGCTTAGCAGCTGCATCAACAGGATCCCTCATGGATTAGAAGTGGAGGAGGAGAGAGAGACCCCTTCCGGCCGGGCTGCCGGGGCGGGGGGAGCGTGGGAGAGCGGGGTGGGGGGCGTGGACTGTCCTCTTTGGCCAGGTAGGAAAAGTGCAGGTGAGATGCGGAGAGGGGTGTGGGCCCACGGCTCTGAGGCTCGGTGGAGGCCGAGGCTGGAGAGGGGGCGCCATCAGCCCTCAGGTGACATGAAAACCGTGGGCCCTCGCTCCCACCCGCGGACGGCACAGGGGAGGAGGAGCCAGGCCTGAGGTGGGAAGGACGATGGAGCCAGCAGAGGTGACCCGCGGGGCAGCCAGGTGGGGCGTGTGGTCTGGCAGTGTGGGCGCAAGGGGTCGTGGCCAGTGACGGACAGAAACGTGGGTAGCGTGTCACCGGGGCGGCGGTGTCAGCGGACGGGCGAGCCCGCCGGAGGCCGGGCCAGGGCCGGGGGCCTGAGCCCGCACCTCTCTGTCAAGCTTCCCCTTGTCCCGGAAGCCAGCACCCCAGGCCACCGCCTCCAGGGGGCTGGGGTCTTTGCTCCCCACATCTGCGCCCCCTCCTCGCCAGCACCTCCGCCTCCAGCCGGGGCCTGGGTGGGCCTTAGACCTCACTGTCGCACGGCAGTGCCCTGCCCTGACCCCTGACCCCTGACCCCCCTGGCTTGACGTCCCCTCCAGCCCACTGTTACTCTGAGAGGGCACCATGTTCTGAGCTTGCAGGGTGGCCTCCCGCTCTGGGCTCTGTGCATCTCTCCTGTAGCCCGGGCCTGGACTGCTGAGCTCAGGTCCCGCTCACACCAAGAGCGTCTCCGTGCGCAGACTGGGGTGGCCGCAGCCCTTCTCATGTTGAAGAGAAGCTTGTGGGGGCCCCACCTGCCCAAGGCTCCGTGTCCAACAGCGGTACTGAGCCTCGGGCGGGTCACCTGATGAACCGTGAAAACTGAGCCCAGAGGGAGCAGGAGTTGGTCTATGAAGCCCCAGGTGAGGTGAGGCAGCCCCTCAGCACCAGAGAGAACATTCTAGGGGCTGCTTTTCCAGCAGGGACTGAAACGAGCAGGCTCTGTGTGTCCCACCTTTGCGGTCTGGTCACATGAACAGGACAGCAGCTCCCCAGGCCTCAGCCTGCAGCCCAGGTGAGTCCGTCCCCCCGCCCCCCGAAACGCTGGAAAAGCCCCCATTCTGTTCAAACGTGAGCGTTTGGCCAGGGCCCCCGACAAGCACTCTGCGGGGATGCAGGGATGAGCTGCGGTGGCCTCGTGGTTGGGGGGGACGGAACAGACATCCTCCCACGCGCTTCGGGCACCTGTGGCCTCTGGTTCCCGGGACCGTCCCCCTGACACGGGCCCAGCTGAGTGGGCGCATCGGGGAAGCGGCTGGAGCTGAGGCCGGGCCGGAGGCTGAGGGGCTGCCGGCTGCCCAGCTTGCAGATTCTGAGCCTCCGGGAGCAGGTGCCACAGTGGCAGCTCCCCGCAAGGCTGGGGAAGGGCCTCATTCCTTCTCACAAAGTTCGCCTCCCAGGGGCCCAGGCGGACCCTGTGCAGGGTGTCCTCGCCTGCCCTCCCCGACACGGGAGAAACATCCAGATGGAGAGGCGGTGTCCCCAACTATGCTGGCGGGGAGTCGGCAGATGGAGCTCCCTTCCTAAGCGACCTGTGACCTGGCGTGGGTCACGTGACCGTCTGTGCCTCCGTTTGTCCCTGTTATTGGCTCAGCTCCACCCACCTTGCCTTTAAGTGGCAGCGGAGACCGTCTCTCCAACACCCCAAGCTACTCATGGCAGGGACAAAGCTGCGTGCGGCCGGGTCACCCAGAGCCCTGAAACACAGCTGCTTTCTCCCCTCGGGGAGGGCGTCAGTGGACAGCTTGTCTCCGCTGAGGCTCCCTTTATGAAGACGTCCCCCTCCCCACGATGGTCGCCAGCCTGGGCTGAGCCTGGAGCCGCTGTGCTCAGGTGTCTCCGCGGTGGGGTGGCTGCAGCACACAGGGTGAAGAGGCACAGGGAGGGAAGGGGGGGCAGGCTGGGCTGGCACCCCGGAGCCCCTCCCTGTGGCCCTGCCCCTTCGCTGCCTCGCAGGCTGCAGCTTGCCCACGGGAGACCCTGGTCTGCACTGGCGAAGGATGTCCCGCTGGGTGGGGAGGCACGTGCGCTGACCATCTGGGCGCCCCCCTTACCAGGACAGAGAAGGGTCCAGGGACCGATGCGGGGAGCGAAGCGTGGTACACGCTGCCCATGTGCTGGGAGGTTGGTTGGTTTGTTTTAATTGTCAATGACTTAGATTTATTTGTAAGAGAAAATTCAAAGGAAAAGTACTTTGTCTTAAATCCAGGGTCCCGCTGGTTCCTTATCACTCCGCGGACACGGTGTCACATCACAGACACGGTGTCGCTCCGCGGGCGGCAGGCCGAGGCTCGGTGCTCCCGCCACCCCGTAGGAGCTCAGGGATTCTCCCTTTGGCTTCGAAGTAGAATCGCTTAGTCGTAGGCCTCCTTTGAGGCAAAACCACTTAGAAACCAACATTTTGTGTTCAGGGAAGAAATATTACAGGAGAGCGAAATGCTTAACCGTTACGGGAAATTCGAAGGCGCCGATAGTTTACGTCGGCTCGGGTTTTACATTACGCGGATGTGAAACTCGTCAAGCCACCTCGTAGCCACGGTGACGAATCGGGACTAGTGAAAGGTCAGGCTTGACGCGTCTTTCAATGGCGTCCGTCTGTTTCGCGCCTGCTTTAACATCTCCCGGGGTGGCAGCCGCGGGGACGGGGTGGCGTGCCAGCCTCGGCCAGCGGGCAGGTGGACACGGGAGGGCCCCCAGCATGGCCTGCCAGGGCCCCTCGGCCAGGTCAGCCAGCAGACACGGTGCCTGCGACCTCATTACCTCCGCGCTGGCGGCGGCGTCTCCGCCTGCCAGGCAGAGCCCGGGCGCCTTGTAATTGGACCATTCAGAAGTAAATTACCTGCAGCTGGAAACGAGACACCGCCTTTTAACTCGGGCATTATAAGGTCAGGACTCGCGGCATCACAGGGGGAAAAGCAGTTATTGAAAAGCGATGGGAAATGAAATTTAAAATTCAGAGCCGCGCGTGCAGGGAGGGGGGCAGGAGGCCCCAGGAGCCGGGTCAGACGGTTTATTTGCATCTTTATTTTGCTGACGCGGGGAGCACCACGTGAAGCGACCCTCATATCAACCGGATGAAAGAATAAATCCTGGAACAAAGCGCCGGCGAGGGCGGAGACTGGGCGGTGGGCGGAGACTGGGCGGTGCAGCGAAGCCAGCACGAGCTGTCCGCTCGGCGGCCACGTGGTTCAGGTTCCCCCACTCCATTCCTCCTCTGGGCGCGGGGATCTCAGCCCTGTGCCACCCCGGGCCGCCGGCACACACGCGTGGCCCCAGACCTGCGTCCTCCCTGCCACACTTGTCCGCCCCACCTCCACCCCTGCGCTCAGGCTGTCGCCCACTGCCCTGCTCTGTGACCTCGCTCTGGGCATCCCGAGCTCCACCGTGGGCACACCCAAGGGAGCTTCTCTTTGTGAGATCCCCACCCTCTGCAGGTGGGGCTGGGGCCTTCCCAGGGCTTCTCCCCGGAGACATCCTTTATGGGACACTTCGAAGTCCAGCGGACTGTGTCCCCTGCCAGCATACAGGCTCAGAGTCTTAAAAGGACGAGCCCACCGACAGATGGCCTGGTGGTGTGTAGGTGACGGATGGGCCCGGTGGCAGCCCCCAGCTCTGGGTTCTCGCACTGCCGGCGCCCCTCCCTTTCTGCCCATGGGGCCCTCCTTGTGCGTGGCACAGAGCCCAGGCCAGGGCACGTCGGGGCAGGAAAAGCCTGAGAAAGTGCGAGGTGCCCGTCCCAGGCCTGCAGTGCAGAGGGGCGGACCAGGCCCCCGGGGCAGGCGGTCCGCAAGGGCGCAGCGCCGGGCTGACGGGGAGACCGCAGCAGCCCCCACCTGCTTCCAGCGCCCCCTCCCGCACCTGCGCCAAACTTGCCCGCCCCGGGACAGGGCAGTGGCCGCGTGCTGTGAGCCGCGTCTCCTGCCCTGGACGTGGGCGGCTGAGCACACGCAGGGTCACCCAGAGAGTTGGTCTGGGGGCACCTTTGGCCAGAACAGCCTGGCTCACTCCCGACGCCAAGGCCGTGAAGGGAGACGCGTCTGCACGGCTCGCAGCACCCCGCGCAGCACCCCGCGACGTCCTCACCCACTGCCGTCGGCAGCCCAGGGCACCCAGGCCGAGCGCGCCACGAACCTCCCATGGGCCAGGCGCTGACTCTCGGAAACCCCGTCTCCCACCCTCACAGTTGATTGACGGCCGGTTTGGGGGCGGAGACGCGAGCTGGGAATAATTCCGTTTGGAATGGTGACAGCGTCACCCCACCGCCCATTGCTTCCACGTGCTGTTCCCAGGCGGCCGCGGCCACTGTGTTTCCTGTGCGTTGGACACGCGCATCGCGGCACGACAGTCGAGAAACAGAACTATGCTCACCACAAACTCCCCTGTGCCACCTGGTCCAAGTCGACCCCTCCGCCGTCATCCCGAAGCCCTGGCAACCCCGTTCTGTTTTCATCCGTAACCTTTTGTCATTTTTAGAATACCACATAAATGGATTAGTGAAGTATGTGAACATTGAGGCTGGGCCTTTTTTCACTCAGCATAATCGACAGCCGAGCCCGTTGCGCATGTGTCAAGGGCTTTGTTTCTTTTTTATTGCTGAGTAGTATTCCATGGCCTGCGTACACTAAGCTGTTCAGCCATGTACCTACTGGGGGGCTTTTCTGCACCAACATAAGTTTTTATTTATCTGGAACACTTACTCGCGAGGGCACCTGCTGGGTCACGTGCTAAATGCATGTTTTGTTTTGTTTTTTAAAGATATTCCCAACTGTTTTCCAGAGTAGTTTTGCCATTTTTCGTTCCCGACAGCATCGTGTGAGAGATCGGTTTTCTGCATCCCCGCCAGCATCCGGCACTGTCATTATTTTCTATTGCGGATGCTCTACTGGGTGTGTGGTGATAGCTCATTGTGGTCCAATTTACATTTCTCTAACGGCCATGAAGTCACCTCCTTAAATCGTGCGCTCTGGCCCCTGTCCTGCCTCCCCCCTGCCTCCCCAGTCCCGGAGACACCTGCCGCTACCACTTCCTGAGTCTTCGAATATTCTTGGTTACAAAGCAGATTCCTTCACCGTTTTTCCCTCGTTAGCCTAGGATTTATCTTTCTCTCATCTGCTCAGGCGGGTACGACTTGTTCACATGCTTTTTGCTCCTAGAATCTTGTTTTGGTCTCTTGTTCTCTTCTCATCTTTAATGGTTTATGTCATAAAAATTCTCATTACTGTAGTTTTAGTGGATGTTTGGAGAGAAGGTAATGAAACGCGCGTACGCTCAGCCTGTGATCTGAGCAAGGATTCCCCACGGGATCTTAAAGTGGCGTGTCCCCGGCTGCTGGCGTGGCTGGGCTTTTTTCCAAGCATTTATCAGCCTGCGTGTTCCCTTCTCTGCGAAATGCCCGTTTTCTTGTATGGAACGGGTTCTTTCTCTGATCGATCCCTAGGAGTCCTTGCCTAGCCCGTATGTTATCCCTCGTCATTCAGATGTGTTGCACATGGCCCAGCTCAGCCCGTGACTTCTCTCTTCGCTTGGTGATTTCTTTTAAGGGACTGAGCTTCTTAATTTTAATGCAGTTGGCTCTGTCAAGATTTTCTTTGGTGGTTTGCTCTCGTCTGTCTTGCGTGAGGAGTCGTTTGAGATGTGCTCTTCATTTTATTTTGGTCTTCGATCACTTCGGATTTATTTCTAAGTAAGGCGTGAGGTAGGGATTCATCGTCAGTGTCGTGAGCAGGGAAAGCCAGTTTCCGAGCGTCCTCAAACACATCATTTCACAGTGACCCGCACTGTGTGCTCTACCATGGGAATGCGCCACGTTTCCGCAAATATGCTTTCCGACAGCGCCCTCTCTCTCTCCCATTGCTCCCTCGTCCATCCAGCATCTGTACCAACAGTCCGGTGACTGACTTTATCGTAATTATTGATGTTCAGGGGACAAACCCTCAGCTCACCCTTCTCCAGGGCTGTTGTGGCCGATCTCTGTCATGTGCTCACACGTAAAATTTAAAATCAGGTTTTCAAGTTGCATGAAAAGACCTCTTGGAATTTTTGTTCTAATTTGTATTAAATCTTTAAATTGGGAAAATTGGCATCTTTATGAAATACACGGTATATATCTACTTTTACTTAAATTTTCTTTAATGTTTTTAAATAAAGCTTTAATAATTTTTCCCACGAAGAATTTACACACGTCTTAGTTTTATTCATAGCTATTTTATATATTTTCACTGATATTGTAAATAGGTTTAAATATTTATATTTTCTGATTGTGGTTCATGTTGACATATGGAAATGCAGTTGGGTTTGGAATACTGACTTTGTATCTTGCAAATCTGCTAAATTTCTTATTTTATACATATATACAAAAAGAAATTTTATATGTATTTTACATATATACAGAAAAAGATAAATTTCTCTCTATATGTGTATACACACATACAGAAAGACATGCACAAACATATATATATGTTTGTTTATATATCTTATATATTTACACAAAAAAGTTTTATATATATTTTACATATATACAGAAAAAGATAAATTTCTCTTTCTATATACAGGTATACGCACGTACAGAGAGACATACATATCTATATATATACATGTTCGTTTGTTTTTGCTCATTTTTGGACAATCACACCATCTATAAATATTGATAGTGTTTTCTATTTTCATTTCTTATGTGTTCATTTATCTTCTTTCTTTACTGAACTGGCTGGGAAATTTGGTTAACTTTACACATAATATAAAATTAACCGTTTTAACCATTTTTAAGTGCCCAGCACAGTGGCATTAAGATCTTCACTGAGCTGTAGAACCATCAACACCATCCATCTCCAGAACGTTTTCAACTTGCAAAATTGAAACTCTGTCCCCATGGAACACTAACGCCCGCCCCTTCCCCCACCCCGGGCACAGGCATCTACTTCCTGTCTAGGGATCTGACGCCTCCGAGGGCCACATGAGTGGAATCGTTCAAGGTTCATCCTTCAATTAACTTTCGACTTTGTGTATAAGCATATTAAGTATGAATAACTACTAAAATAATGTAATAGTATGTATAACATCCAACCCAGTAGAGGAGGAAAAGTAAGAAATTAAAAAAGCTTAATTCACGTGAAAGCCAGAAAGGAGGGGAAAAGGAACAGAGGAAATGGGAATGGCATGGTGGAGAAATCAGGGGGCGGGGCCTGTACGTTCCCTCCACGTGCCCGTACAGGGGGCGGGGCCTGTACATCTCCCTCCACGTGCGCGGGGTGATCGCCCGCAGCCCCGCCCGCGGCCCGGAGGAGCGCCTAGCACTCAGCTTCAGGGTCCTGGACCTAGCCGGTCGGCGCTGTGGTCCCTGAGGACAAGCGAGACCTCACGGGGGCCTCACACCCACAGGACCCAAGGCCCAGGCCTGGATGGGCTGCCTGCCTGCAGAGGACTCTGCCGAGAATTCCGAGAGGTGCCGTGGTCCAGTCATAAAGTAACGCGAGATGCTATAAAAAGAGTTTAATCGTGCGCACGTGGCAGACATTGCATTTAATTTATCGCTCTGCAAAATTAAAGCCATTCCAGGGCTTGCCATCACTCACGCTGCATGGAGTTATTTATTGGACACTGTCAGAGCTGAGGGGATTCGAAATGCAGGTCAGGGAAAGTCAAGTTTTACAAGGGCTTGGTTGAGTCCCCAGGGGGCTGGCCAGCTCAGGACGATGCTCCTGTGTCACTTTGCTGCAGCAGCAAGAAGGGGAAAAATTACTCTACTCACTACCCCATGAGAAATCCAGGGTTCCGTGTGGGAGTCTGGAGTGCCACCCCTCCCGCGTTCCAACTTCTAAGTGGGCTGTCTCGTGCCCCTGCCCTCGGAGAGTGTACCCAGGTGCTCCTTGCTTGAAATGGATGCTCCGGCCACCCCCAGCCTTGCGGGGAAGGCGTGGTCACCTCCACGGGACAGATTTGAACCCAGGCTCAGAGAAACACGTTGATGGGCTCGGTGCTGTCCACCTTGGAGGTGCTGAATCTGTGGTTGCCCAGACCCTGGAGGCAGTGGGCTGGGCCTTTTTTCCCCCCGGCCCTGGGAGGTCTCTCCGCGGAAGGATAGAAGCTGGTTCCAAATACGCCTGGGCAATTGCTGTGCAGACACGGTAGACACTCCCTTCAAAGCGCTTGCCCAAGCAATGACACACCGGGGCCGATTGCATGGAGGCCGCTGACCGAGGCTCTGGGCTCTAATTAGCCGGGTAATAAGGCTGTTTGTGTCAATATGTCCGGGCAGACAGAACGGCTGCTTGGCAGCTGCCTAACGAGGCGAGGAGTTGAGGTGAGCGGCCCTGGCGAGGCCCATTGGTGAGCCAATGGGCCGTGGCAGCCCCCTTGCACTGCTGTCTGCAGGGCCCGAGAAAGGCAAGTGGACGCTGGGGTGGCCCCAGGCAGGCAGCCCATGGTGGCCACGCGTCCCCAGACTGACAAGGCATCCTGCTCCCAGCTGGAGGGGCGCTGGGTGGGGGGAGGGGGAAGGTGGTCGCTGTCTATGGTGCTGGGTCAGGTGTCAGGGCACCCACACCTGTGAGTCTGTCACCCCACGTTGGTCCCTTCGAAGGAAGACAACGGAGGCAAGAACCGCACACAGCGCAGGCGGCGATGCCACGCCCCAGCGCGAGTGACCGCGCGTCTGCCGCAGCCCCCGGTGCGCATTCTCACATGCAGTGCGGCGGGATGGGCGTGTGCTCCTATGCCTCTGTCCCCGCGCGGCGACACTCACGGCGTCCCCAGCACATGGCTCCTCTGACCTGTGGCAAGGTGCACCTGAGCAGCGAACTCTCATTCAGGGGAGCGTTTCTCCAGAGTAGGTCCCTTGAATTGAGGTCACCCCCTGCTCCTGGAGCCCTGTTGTTCTTGCCGCCTGTTGCAAACTGCATTCCTGAAGTCACGTGCAGCGCACAGGCCACCACCAGGGCGGGCCCGGGGTGAAGTCAAGGTGCACCTGCCCCGAACCTTGGGAAGAGTGAGACCCGGACTGGAGGACAAAGGAGAGACATTTGGAAGCCGCCCCACTCAGGGAATGTGCCCTTGGGGCCTCGCCTCCTCGGTGCAGGGCACCCAAGGGTGGCAGGCGAGGGGAACCTGTGGGGCCCTGGAATCAGACCCGGTGCAGAGGATCGTCAGGTCCCTGATGGAGGAGGTGGTGGGCGGTGGGCTTAACTGGAAAAGGACAGACACCAGGCTCTCAGAGGGGACAGGAGAAGCTGGCAGGCCTGGGGTCGCTGCACCGGGGGCCGCCTGCGGTTTCGTGGGCCTGGCAGCGTTCTTTCCTCTTGGGGAGTAAGAGCGCCCCCTGTAGGTTCCTCTGCCACAGGTCTGGCTCCCTGAAATCTGCACCCCGCACCCCCCACCCGCCTCGTGGTTGGGGACAGATTGATTCCGCCAGTTACCCAGCTCCACTGCTCACCGCGCGCCGGCAGAGCTCGGGGCTGCAGGTGCCGAACCGAGACGCAGAGAATGCGACGTCACCAAAGGCGCCACCGCCAGCGGCCCAGCCCGGCGGGCACCAGGAGCGAATCCCGGGAGGCGCGTGCTCACCGCGCGCACCGGCCGCGGGACAGGGGACACGTCTGCTGGCGGCGTCCTTGCGTGACAGGTCCCGACGGAAGCCCCCCAGGCCGGGCCGGGGTCACTCCGCGGTGGGAGCCGGAGGAGGCCCGGCTTGCCCTGCTGTTTGACTTCGGAAGAGCTGACATTTTCAAAGGTCGTGGGCCGAGCTCCCCGCACCCCCCACGATCCTGCCGCGGATGACAGCCAGCTGGGCAAACCGCGAACTCGATAAACCGTCCGGCTCCCGGTTTCGGCTCCGACGCGCGCGAGATCTCGGGATCGTCACTCCGGTCCTTACGACAGGCGGCGAAGGAGGACAAACTGCAACCGATGACTTTTCTCAGACCCGTCAGACGACAGAGGTTGCAAAGCGGGCCACCACCCCGAGATCTGGAGGGAAAGGCCGAGACGGAGGAGCCAACGTGCGATCCGGTCGCCTGGACGCATGCGCCGAGCCGGCCGCCCGTGGGGACCCCGAGGGGAGATGAGGAGGTGCTGGCGGCCAGCGTGGGCCAGCGCCACCGTGAGAGCGTCCTGGGGGCCCAGCACTCTCCCCATGGCGGGCTTTTCGGGGGAAGATCCGAGGAGGGTCCCGGCTCCTCCCGCCGCGGGAGGGGGCGATGGTGTAAAGACGCCCAGAGCTTCCCCCAAGCACAGGGCCACCCTCCCGGGAGAGGATGCGCCGCGTGTGCTTCTCCAGCCGCATCCCACGCAGGAGAAGGGGGCCTCTCGCAGCCAGCCCCCCAGGCTTCCCGCTGCACCTCAGCAGAGTCACAGATAAGCAGCAGACAGGGGCCAGCTTCAGGAAGGAGCTTGGGGACACACGGGAGGTCACAGCCCAGGTTACAGGTCCAAGAAAAACTGACATTCAGCTGGATGGTGGCCCCTCCGTGCAGGGCCCCTGGAGTAACGGGAGAAAGACTTGGGGAGCCCAGAGTCACAGGGGAGCCAGCAACGAAGACACTGGGGGACCGAGGCCTCTGCCGCCTGCAGCCGGACCCCTCGCTGGGCTGACGCCCGATGTCACACGGACGGCCTGGCTGCCTCAGCTCCCACCACCCGATCCAGCATGCTGAGTTTTCAGCAAAAACTCCAAATCACGCCAAAAGGTAAGAAGAGGCGCTGACTGAGGAAGTGGAGACTGGGAACCGACGCGGACATGACGCAGAGGTTGGAAGGCACGGGGCGCGGCCCCCCGACAGCGCAGGGCGCCCTCAGGCCCTGCTCCCCAGGGCACCACCAGGCCCGGCCCTGTGGCCAGCCTCGCAGGCGCCGCCTGGAGTCTGGGCTCCAGTGCAGGGGGCGGGGACAGCAGCGGGGTTCGGGCCGCAGGCCTGCTGAGGGCTGTGGGGGAGGGGCAGGGTGGCCGGTGTGGCTCCCCCGTGGGGCTCGCGGTGCTGGACCTGGGCAGGCAGGTGTGGCTCTGCAGGGTCCCTTGTCACTGCCCCATCCCAGCAGCCCCGCCGGTCTGCTCCGCCAGGAAGCGCTGGCCTGAGTCGGCAGGACGGCCCAGGGCCCGGGGCAGGGAGGGACGGCGCCCCATCGCTGCCACCACCGAGCACGCGCCCCATCCAGCCGAGCACGCGCCCCATCCAGCTGTGTGGGAATGGCGGCGTGCTGGCTCTGGGGTAAGGCTGCGACACTCGGCACCCAGGAAACTCACTGTCATTGCCTCCCACGGAATGTCAAATAAATCCGCCATGGTGGCGGAGCTGAGCGAAAATATTATCCACACTGCACGCGAATGTGGATCGACACCTTGAGCGGAGGGCGGGGGCGGGGGCGGCGCGTCTGCCCCGCCAGCGGGTGGGTGGGCGCCTGCGCCGAGACGCCGAGCGTGGAGGGGGAGCTCCCGGACCTGCCAGGCGGGCTGCGGGCTCCTCGGCAGCACCTCTGGCCAGCCCGCACCCCGGCCGCCCCGGCTCATGAAACCCTGCCCTGGGCCTGCCCCCAGGGACCCCGTGGATATCGGGAGGACGGGCCACGATGGTCACCAGAGCAGGCAGGGTGCACCCACCAGCATGTGCCCCCCACACGGCAGCACTGGTTGGCCTGGGGGACACTTGAGGCTGCGGCCCCTCTCCCCCAAGGCCCACCAGGTGACACTTCAGATACAGGAGCTGAGCCCACCGTGGGCTCCCCCAGCCACCTGTCTGGCCAGCCTTGAGGGCCAGTCCCCCAGAACCCCATCTTTACCCGGCCACAGACGGGACCTCCCCTGCTCTCGGCCAGGACTGGCTCCTCCAAGCCCCAGCCCCAGGTAGCCCCTGCTGGCCGAGCCTGCACCCCTGACTTAGCAGCCCCGCTGACCAAGGCCTGCAGTGCCCAGGGCTCCAGCCCCTCCTCGCCCTCCCAGGCCACGCATGGCCGGGCATACATCTCACTCTCAGTCTGGGGGTGATTCCGCCTCTGCCGTGGCCACCGTGTCCTGCCGTAGGCTGTGTGGCCAGCAGTGGTGCGTGAGCCAGGGCCAGCCGGCTCCCCTCCGGGTCCCTGCCCCGGCCGCCGGGCAGGGGGCACGGGGCAAAGCGGCCGCAGCAGCCGCGGCTCGTCTCCTGGGGGTGGCGGCCAGGAAATGGCTCTCCCCTCCCTCCTTTTTCTTTGTTCCCCCCATTTCCACTTCAAAAACGAAATTGCTCAGAGATAATTTGGAGCTTTTTGTTAAAAGTGCATTTTATCATCACGGAGAGAAGAGAGAAGACAATTATAATCATCCCGACCGCGGCCCCTCCCCCACGCATTTCCAGCACTTTCTCTGCCTTCCCCGCGCCCAGGCTGCAGCCCTGGCTCCTTAGCCTCCTCAGGCCACGTCGGACGCTGCCAAGGAGAGAAGCCCATCCGTCCTCGGTCACTGTCCAGCCCGAGGCCCTGTCTCCCCAGGCCCCTCACAGCGGTGGGGGTTTGGGGAGCCGGGCGAGGCTTTGGGAGTTCCGGTCAGCGGGGCAGATGCTGGGCAGGCTCCTTCGCAGTGATGGAGGGCCTGCTCCCCTTCTCACCCCTACCACGGCCCTGGCGGGAGGATTGGGGAGCTCCTCCAGGGGGTGCTCAGTCAGGGACAGTCCCCTCCTGCCGTCAGACCTCACACAGGAGGCTTCATGCTCTCCTGCGTCATCCCCCTGCCTCTGTCCCGAGCCTGTCACGACAGAATTGCCGACTGCTGTTGAAATTCCAGCAGCGGTGGCTGCCGAGGCCGTCCTGACGGAAGCCGCCTGCGGGAAGCACTCCTGACTGCCCCCGCGGCTCCATGTGGTACCCCGGCCAGCGGCCGGCAGCTCCAGGGCAGACAGGATCGGCCAGCAGCACCTCGATGCCGGGGGTCCCCTGGGTGTCCAGGGTCGGGCGGCCCAGGCATCGCCGGCCCCTAAAGACGCAGCTCTAAGGCCTGGCCCAGGTACAGCCGCCACAGGCCCTCAGGAGCCACATGCCGCCCACAGCCTGGGCCCACCTGGCAGGGCCGACCCCTCGATGCTGCCGTGGGTGATGGGGCCCCAGCGTGAGCACCCCGCAAGCCTGGGAAACTGTTTGCTGAGACCTCGTTTGGGAAAGGAGTGTGCAGATGTGATTACGTTGAGGCTCTCACAGTGACACCACCTGGATTACCTGAGGGGACCCCAGATCCAAACGCTGGAGCCCTGTGGGAGAGAAGCCGAGGGAGATGGGTGGCAGACAGCGGGCGAGGCCCAGGGAGGGCGGGGCAGACCACACGATACGCCCACCAGCCCAGGAACGCTGGGCGCAGCCTGGAGCTGATGAGGCAGGAAGGGCCCTCTCCTGGGGCCTCTGCAGCGGGGCGGCCAGTCCGCCCCCAGATGGGCTGCTGGCTTCCTGAGCCCGGATGGGCTGCTGGCCTCCTGAGCCCGGATGGGCTGCTGGCCTCCTGAGCGAATGAGCCTCTGTCGTTGTCAGTCCCTTGCCTGTGGTCATGGGTGGGGCCGCCCCAGAAGCCAGTTCAGACACTAGCCTCAGGGCTCCAGCCTCGGGGGGCGGGGGGCAGGACACAGGCACAGAGGGAGGAGACAGGGAGGGAGGCAGCCCACGCGCTGAACTCAGGTGCAGAGTGGAGGGCACAGTCTAGGGGAGGGGACCGCTCACTGTGGGCCCCACGGGACTGACCTGAGCCAGGCGTCTAGGTGGCAGCTGCCATGGCCACCACAGTCACTGTCCTAACTCTTCTGGAGCCGCCGGTGTCCACCTTGGGCAGAGCCCCGAGGGCCAGCGAGGAAGCCGTGGGCCTGGGCTCGGGCCGGAGTCCCCGCTCCATGTTTCTGTGTCCCCCAAGAGGCCACCCTCGGCCTGCAGCCGGGACGCCCGGGACTCGACAGAGACCCCCAGTGGGTCTGGTCAGTGCAGCGTGCAGGGGTCCCCACAGGCCCCACCTGGGAGTCACGAGATGCCACGCACATGGGACTCGGCCCGGGGCGCCTTGCCGTATGGTGACAAGTCCCCCCACCCTGCGGGACCGTCGGGCCCGGAGTCCGGGGCTTCTGTCAAGCTTTGCTCTGGAGTCAACACGTCCCCATGCTGCACAGGCGACCTCGGCCAGGGACGCTTTGCAGGGAAACAGTGTCCTGGTGACAGCCTGGGGTGGACGATGGACCTGGCCCCAGGGAGCCATGGCCTTTGGGGTCTGGACATGATGGCCTGGGACGCTGGCCCTGGGCCTTTGATGAAGAGCGAGGCCGTCGGCCACAACTAAGCCAGCTGAGGGGTAGTGAGTGTCGTGTCGGCTGCTACACACGGGAACTGTCACACAGCAGGCGATGGCAGTGCCAGGGTGCGGGCTGCGGCCACCCGGGGCGGCGGGGCACGCCTGAGGGCGCTGGCACCCGCCCTGAGTGTTCGGTGGCCTGGCGCCCGCTCGCTGGGTCTCGGTCTCCTTGTCAGTCAGGGTGGAGGGTTGGGCCGCGTGATCTGTTTGGCCTTTCCAGCCTCATCCGTGGTGGCTTTATGCCCAGAGCCACACGTGCCCCTTTGCTGTCACCCGGCGCCTCCTTACGGCGGCACGAGGGGGAAGGGGTGCTGGTACCCCGCCTTGGGCAGCAAGCCACCTCCGCTGCAGCGCCGAGCGGGGCTTTGCTTAAGCTGGGCTGTTCGACGTGACACACACAGCTATTAGTGCAGTAAAGATAGGATTACACCGCCCGTCAGCCCGCAGCCCGGCCCGTCAGCCCGCGCACTCCCCGGACGGACCCCAGCCAGCCGGCCCCCGACCCCGCTGTGCTGTGGACTGAGGCTGGCGGGGGCGCTGCGGGCCTCTGCCTGCTAGCCTGTCCCAGGCCTCCGGGCTCAGCTCACGGGGCCTTTCCACCGCCTGCCAGGCTGACATCAGTCCCTCAGGGACAAAGGCAGTGCGCTTGGTTTCCGTGGTGACGGCCTGTGCCAATGGAGACGAACTCTGCGAGCCCCCTCCCCATCTTCTCTCCGGAGCTGAGAGGGAAGGGGGCGGGGGTCCCGCTTTCCCTCCCCCGTGGCCCACAAGGCGGGTTCACAAGATGAGCTCATCGCCTGAGATGTGCCAGCGCCCGGCTGTGACCCGGGGCCGTCGTGAGTGGCAATTTCTCAGGGGCGGAGTGACACGTAGCGATGGGGAGCTGGCATGCAGAGGAGCGGTGCTGGGCGTCGGCAGAGCGAGGGTTGCGGGGGAGCCCTGTGACCCCAGAACGGGAAAGCGTCAGCCAGAGTGGAGACAGCCCACGATGGCCGCGGTGGCTGCACAAGAGGCGGGTGGCCCTGGTGACCTGCTGGGTCTCAGTGGAGAGTTGCAGGGCAGAGCCGTGGAGGGGCGCACCGCCCTGCCCTCGGGGGGCCCCGGTGGCCCACAGCCTCAGACTCTGTCAACTGTTGCGAACAAACACCCGAGCACAGCGGCAGGAAATGTCATGCATGATCGTCTCCCAGGTTCTGTGGGCCCGGCACCTGGTACCACTCAGCCAGCGACTGCAGCTCAGGGTCTGCAGGTCCCCCTGGGGGAGGCAGGGACACTGGAACAACTGGGGTGGTGAGCAAGGGAAGCTCTGCGCAGGGCGGGGGTGCCGGGCCGCCCCGGGCAGGGGACCCAGATGGCTCTTCCCAGGTCCCCGAGGACTCCCTGCCTACCTGGCACGGGCTCCAGGTGCCGGTGGCCTTGTCCCCACAGGCCTTGTCCAGCCTGTGCTCAGCCGACCGTGAGGACAGTGGAGGCCAAGACGAGGGATCCAGGCTGGGGCTCCTCTGGGCACCCCCAGTGCGCTGGTCACCGTCACAGAGGGGCTTCCTCCCTCCCTGTCCTTACCCTGCCCCCCAGGTCCCCCCCAGGTGTCCCAGGAGAAGGCCTGGCTGGGCCCGTCTGCGGCTTCAAGTGGGCAGAGCCCCGCTGGGGACAGGGCACCCTGTCCTGATCCTGCCCGCACCTCGCTTTGCAGAGGATCATGGGGCAGTCACGTCCCACCGAGGAGCCTCAGGGTCCCCATTCTCTGTGGGCGCTGGGGCCAGATGCTCCTTCAGTCCGAAGCCCACAGAAACCCCGGGCCGGGCGGCCGCAGGTCGGTCTCTGGCCGTTCACCAGGTACCGCTGCCTTTCTCCCGTGGGGGTCGCATGGTGGTGCCCAGGCCACCCTCGGGGGTGTCCACAGAGCCCCACCCTCAAATCCCCTTTGGGAAAGGCTCTTCGCCTAAGTGATTAAGGTAAGGATCTCGAGATGAGATCACCCAGGCGCTCAATCCAATGACAAGCGTCCTTCTAAGAGTCACACGGGCGAGGAGGCCGTGCAGTGGCAGAGGCAGAGATGGCCTCCGCAGCCACAAGCCCAGGGACGGCTGGGCCACCAGAAGCTGAGGAGGCAGGAGGGACCCTCCACCTGGGCCCCCGGGCTGAGCCGACGCCCTGATCTTAGACTTCCGGCCCCAGAGCTGGGAGGGGGCCAGCGGGCGTTGTCTGAAGCAGACCCCAGCGTGTGGACATTTGTCATGGCCGCCCCGGGCATCACGCGCCTTCTGTGTGTGCTGTCCATTGACGGGGGACTGATGCGAGGACAGGTGTCCTCGGCGGGGGAGCTGGGCTGGGGGCCGCGGGTGCGTGGACTCAGGGTCCTGCGTGTCCCTCTGCCGGGTCATGAGCTGCACCCACAGACTTCCGGCAGCTCAGGCGGCAGGGGCCTGGGGAGGCCGACCTCTCGTCTCGGGAGGTCACGCGACGAGCGATGGCTGACGGGCCCAAGGCTCCTGCACGAGTCTCAAATCATGTTTGCATGACGCGAAGAACGTGAGCCAGACCCCAAGTTCAAAACTTTTGAAAGTATTTTGATGGCAAGACAGGGCTTGTTTATTATCGGAGAAGAAATATCAACGGCCTCAGTTACCCTGCTTTGTATGACTCCCACGGGTAACAGACCGGAGCCAGTGAGTGGAGGCCCGCGAGGCTGCCCTTGGTGGCTTTGGGGACCCTGGTGATGAAGCCACAGGTGGGGGGAGCAGAGTTCATGACAGGCCCCCAGGTGGGGACATTTCCAGGAAAAGGTGCTGGGGGTGCAGACCCTCTCTAGGTGGGGCCCCCAGCCGAGCCGCCGTCTGTGCTAGGAAGGGACCCCCACCTCTGCAGGACGGAGGTGGCTGGCTTCAGGGGTTCAGAGCAAGGGCCACAGAGGCTGAGTCCAGGCCGCGTGCGGGTGCTGCCCTGCGGGGCGTTCCACCCTCACAGCCACCGGTCACCCGGGGACCTGAGGGGGTCCTAGCCGCCCGCGTCCGGTGCCCGCACTCGGGTCCGGAGGGCCGTCAGAACCCTCTCCGCGTCCTGCGACAGGGTCCCACTCTCTCGGGTCTGCAGGGGAGGTTCCGAAGGTCCCTCTCACGGGACAGACATCAGCTCCCTCCTCAAGCACGGCCCAGGCCGCTCAGGCGCCTGCAGCCCCAGCCGGCTGCCTCCCCCCAACTCCTCTCCCCACCACGTGCCGTGCCCCTAATGTTATTTTTATTTATACACCTGACGACTCCATAACAGCTGCTTTATTGAGACTCATCCATCACAAGGCTTAATTAAAACAACGCTGAGCAGCTAACTCAACACAGTCACCGAAGCAAATGTTTGTTTTGCTGCTGTCAATTAGAGCCCCGTGTGGGGAGCAGCCGCCCTGGAGGAAAGCCGCGTGTGGCCGACACCCAGCACCCTCCCTGGGACCATGCGCGGGGCTGCCGAGAGGGCAGGAGGGAGCTGGGGTGGGCGCCTTCCCCAGCCTCGCGGGGGGCAGGATCTGGGGGGCTGCGCTGTTCTGGGGCTCGCCCGTGCCTCCACCTAGTCTCAGGGTCTGAACTCGCAATCCGAGTCCTGCTCCCCGGGAGTGCCACCCTCAGGCGGGGTGCAGCTCTGTCCCCAGGGGCCTCCTACGGATTCCCCAGGGCGGGATCTGGGGGGCCTGGAGAGGGCCCCAGGGCAGGAGGCGCTGGGCATCTGTCCGGGCCCCGTTCCGCCAGGCGTCCTGCAGGGACAGCGATGGCGGTCCCTGTCCCTGTCCTGTCCCT
>NW_024346819.1:473895-484562 GCF_902729225.1 Pteropus medius
CACGCCAAAAGGTAAGAAGAGGCGCTGACTGAGGAAGTGGAGACTGGGAACCGACGCGGACATGACGCAGAGGTTGGAAGGCACGGGGCGCGGCCCCCCGACAGCGCAGGGCGCCCTCAGGCCCTGCTCCCCAGGGCACCACCAGGCCCGGCCCTGTGGCCAGCCTCGCAGGCGCCGCCTGGAGTCTGGGCTCCAGTGCAGGGGGCGGGGACAGCAGCGGGGTTCGGGCCGCAGGCCTGCTGAGGGCTGTGGGGGAGGGGCAGGGTGGCCGGTGTGGCTCCCCCGTGGGGCTCGCGGTGCTGGACCTGGGCAGGCAGGTGTGGCTCTGCAGGGTCCCTTGTCACTGCCCCATCCCAGCAGCCCCGCCGGTCTGCTCCGCCAGGAAGCGCTGGCCTGAGTCGGCAGGACGGCCCAGGGCCCGGGGCAGGGAGGGACAGCGCCCCATCGCTGCCACCACCGAGCACCCGCCTCGTCCAGCTGTGTGGGAATGGCGGCCGGCGTGCTGGCTCTGGGGGAAGGCTGCGACACTCGGCACCCAGGAAACTCACTGTCATTGCCTCCCACGGAATGTCAAATAAATCCGCCACGGTGGCGGAGCTGAGCGAAAACATTACCCACGCTGCACGCGAATGTGGATCGACACCTTGAGCGGAGGGCGGGGTGTAGGGAGCCAAAGCTCCCCAAATTTAAAAGAGTGCATGGATTGTCTCGGGAGGCCTGCTTGCATAAAAAAGAAAAGGCTGGTTCTGTTGAATTTCAGGAAGAAGAGGTTAAGTATAGCCTAAGGGAGTGTCGAAGGGAGTGTCAATTGCACCTGGATCTTTAGGATGTTACTTTTGTGTTGTTTTGGAATGCAAATAGAAACAGACTGTGTTTAAAAGGAGGTTAAGAAATAAACTCGGAGAGGCAGTGTGAGATCTGCTCTCCCTCCTGCACCCTGTCTGTCTTCTCTTTTTTCTCAGTCCCCGCTCCCCCATTCAGGTACCCGGTTTGACTTGGTCGGCTGGCTTCCGACAGAGTGGCGCCCGAACAGGGACCTGAAAACGGGGGGAAAAAGCAAGGACCCACCGCAAGAAGAGTGCACTCGAGATTGGCCAAAGAAGCCGTGGGCGGTGAAGGTGAGTACGCAGGAGTTTTTGTAAATATAGAAACTGTAAGAGAAAATATAATGGGCCAAGGAAATAGTCGACTGCTATTTGTACATATGCTTAAGAATATGCTTAGAGTTAGAGGAGCTAAAGTAGCTCAGCAACAGTTAATTAAGTTTTTGCAATTTATAGAAGAAGTTTGTCCCTGGTTCCCTGAGGAAGGGACAATTGATTTAGAGACATGGTTAAGAGTGGGTAAAAAGTTACAGGATTACTATGATGACCACGGACCTACTAAGGTTCCAGCAGATACTTTTGGGCTTTGGACTTTGATTAGAGATTCTTTAGACCCTAGGCATGAAAGAGATCAGATTAAAGAACAAATGTCACCTGTACTTAAAACAGAAAGTGTTCATGAGTATGACGAATCTGAGGCTGCTGGGGTTGTGCCTTCTGCTCCTCCGATGCCTCCCCCTCCTTTCAACTCCATTTTTACTGATGAACAAACTTTTACAGTTTGCTAATATGCAGTCATTTATCTTTCCTCGTGTAATTAAGACCACCCCGATACAGAATGCTCTTAATATATTTACTGATGGTTCCTCTAATGGAAAAGCCGTGTATGCTGTTGACAACCAAAATCCTATTGTCATACAAACATCCCCTGCATCTGCTCAGATTGTAGAATTGCGGGCAGTTGCTGCAATTTTTCAAATATTCGCTCAACAACCCCTTAACCTATATACTGATAGTCAATACATTGCTAAAGCTTTAATTATATTGGAGACTGTACCTTATATTGCTACCCACAATTCTGAAGTGCATTCGTTATTGGCGCAAATTCAATTGGCTATGCACAACAGAAAAGAATTCTGCTATGTGACTCATATTCGAGCTCATACAAATCTCCCTGGTCCTTTGTCTAAGGCTAATGCACTTGTTGATGCAGCCACCCACCTATGTCTGCTTGCTAGTAATGTTGAACAAGCACGACAATCTCATGCTATACATCATCAAAATAGTTCTTATCTAAGAAAGCAATTTCATCTCACCAGAGAAGCAGCAAGACAAATTATAAAAAGTTGTCCCACTTGCCCTCAGTTTTTTCATGTTCCTCATTATGGTATTAATCCCCGTGGTTTGATACCGAATCAAATTTGGCAGATGGATGTAACCCACATTCCTGAATTTGGTAAATTAAAATATGTACATGTTACTGTAGATACATTTTCTGGATTCATTTTCGCTTCTGCTTTGACTGGTGAAGCCACTAAACATGTTATTGATCACTGCTTACGCTGCTTTGCAGCTATTGGATGTCCTCAAATTCTTAAGACAGACAATGGCTCTGGTTATACTAGTGTCGCTTTTAAAACATTTTGCTCTCAGTTATATATTGAACATAAAACTGGTATTCCTTACAACCCACAAGGTCAAGGCATTGTGGAACGTGCCCATGGCTCTCTAAAGACTCAACTTGAGAAAATAAAAAAGGGGGAGTTATACCCCTATTCTCCACAAAATTATTTAAATCATGCCTTATTCATTTTAAATTTTTTAAATTTGGATGCCAAAGGGCACTCTGCAGCTGAGCGCTTATGGCATCCCACTACTACTTTTAATTATGCCACTGTAAGATGGAAAGATCCGTTAACTGGACAATGGAATGGACCAGATCCTGTACTAATATGGGGGCGAGGGCATGTTTGTGTTTTTCCGCAGGGAGCTGACGGAGCACGCTGGTTGCCTGAACGACTAGTACAGCATGCCGAAAATGAACATCGAGATTATTCTTCTGATGGGAATACTGATTAATCCAACAGTTTACGCCGCAGTGCATTGGGCTTACATCCCAGATCCTCCGGTACTACATCCAACTGTTTGGTCTGGGCCACAGATCCAGGTTTTTTCTAATAACTCTAAACTTTTAGGATTGCCATTAGCCATGGAACAGCAATATGTATATGATAATTTTAATTTTTCCGGATCAGCAATAGGACTACCTATTTGTTTTCTATTCAATTCTACTTCCCAACCTGGGTGTTTGAATATCACGGAGCAGCCTTAGCATAAGAAAGGAGCTGTTATGCTTGGGGCTCCTGATGGCAAAGCTGTCAGCAATAATGATACAATTCCGTTTGAACTTTGTCACTCGAAGAGGCATGTGCAAAAAGATTCAGTATGGTGGCATCGTTGTCATCAAGAGAATGTCACTTTGTATCCAGTATCAGGACTTAATGAAACTGTTTGGGACTTCTCGGCCTTATAACACTGAGACTGCTTTATCTGCTGGACTCTGGAAAACAAGCTCTGGCGCTTGGCAGACTCATATTTGGAAACTGGCTGCCGGACTTGTGTTAATAATTGTCAGCTGTCTAATTGTGTTACTCCTGTTAACACTTCTGTTCTTGTGCTTAGATAACCACCATTTATAATGGTTCCTGTTAACCTTACAGGCCCTTGGTTTGATGAATATGGGTTACAGGTTTTACAAAAAATTAACACGGCCTTAGGAAGATCTATAAGGGCTGTGGCTGTTGTTGTGGCAGGTATTCTTATAGCCTTAAAAGAAGCTCCCGAACTACAAATAAATACTGGTCAAACAGTGTAAGAATTTATAAAGGGTTTAAAAGGTTTAGTCCCTACTTGGGGACCATTTACTCATTTATTAGGATTTGTTATCGTTCCAGCCTGTTTCATCTTGTGAAATGCGTAATACAAGCAGTGCGAGATGTTGGTTCCGAGATACATGCAATAAAGTTAAGAAATAAAAGTACCCCAATATAGTGGCTGGTAGTCAAAGACGGGTAAGGACTTCTTGGAAACTGGACAACCTAAGACAGGGCATGTATGATGGAATACATGTTCCAATGACGGGTAAGCTCCATGTTTCGCAGGAAGCCACCTAAGACAGGCACAGTCTACTATAAAGTAAAAAAGGGGGAATTGTAGGGAGCCAAAGCTCCCCAAATTTAAAAGAGTGCATGGATTGTCTCGGGAGGCCTGCTTGCATAAAAAAGAAAAGGCTGGTTCTGTTGAATTTCAGGAAGAAGAGGTTAAGTATAGCCTAAGGGAGTGTCGAAGGGAGTGTCAATTGCACCTGGATCTTTAGGATGTTACTTTTGTGTTGTTTTGAAATGCACAAAGAAACAGACTGTGTTTAAAAGGAGGTTAAGAAATAAACTCGGAGAGGCAGTGTGAGATCTGCTCTCCCTCCTGCACCCTGTCTGTCTTCTCTTTTTTCTCAGTCCCCGCTCCCCCATTCAGGTACCCGGTTTGACTTGGTCGGCTGGCTTCCGACAGCGGGGGCGGGGGCGGGGGCGGCGCGTCTGCCCCGCCAGCGGGTGGGTGGCGCCTGCGCCGAGACGCCGAGCGTGGAGGGGGAGCTCCCGGACCTGCCAGGCGGGCTGCGGGCTCCTCGGCAGCACCTCCGGCCAGCCCGCACCCCGGCCGCCCCGGCTCATGAAACCCTGCCCTGGGCCTGCCCCCAGGGACCCCGTGGATATCGGGAGGACGGGCCGCGATGGTCACCAGAGCAGGCAGGGTGTACCCACCAGCACGTGCCCCCCACACGGCAGCACTGGTTGGCCTGGGGGACACTTGAGGCTGCGGCCCCTCTCCCCCAAGGCCCACCAGGTGACACTTCAGATACAGGAGCTGAGCCCACCGTGGGCTCCCCCAGCCACCTGTCTGGCCAGCCTTGAGGGCCAGTCCCCCAGAACCCCATCTTTACCCGGCCACAGACGGGACCTCCCCTGCTCTCGGCCAGGACTGGCTCCTCCAAGCCCCAGCCCCAGGTAGCCCCTGCTGGCCGAGCCTGCACCCCTGACTTAGCAGCCCCGCTGACCAAGGCCTGCAGTGCCCAGGGCTCCAGCCCCTCCTCGCCCTCCCAGGCCACGCATGGCCGGGCATACATCTCACTCTCAGTCTGGGGGTGATTCCGCCTCTGCCGTGGCCACCGTGTCCTGCCGTAGGCTGTGTGGCCAGCAGTGGTGCGTGAGCCAGGGCCAGCCGGCTCCCCTCCGGGTCCCTGCCCCGGCCGCCGGGCAGGGGGCACGGGGCAAAGCGGCCGCAGCAGCCGCGGCTCGTCTCCTGGGGGTGGCGGCCAGGAAATGGCTCTCCCCTCCCTCCTTTTTCTTTGTTCCCCCCATTTCCACTTCAAAAACGAAATTGCTCAGAGATAATTTGGAGCTTTTTGTTAAAAGTGCATTTTATCATCACGGAGAGAAGAGAGAAGACGATTAATATCATCCTGACTGCAGCCCCTCCCCCACGCATTTCCAGCACATTCTCTGCCTTCCCCGCGCCCAGGCTGCAGCCCTGGCTCGCTAGCCTCCTCAGGCCACGCCGGACGCTGCCAAGGACAGAAGCCCATCCGTCCTCGGTCACTGTCCAGCCCGAGGCCCTGTCTCCCCAGGCCCCTCACAGCGGTGGGGGTTTGGGGAGCCGGGTGGGGGTTTGGGGAGCCGGGCGAGGCTTTGGGAGTTCCGGTCAGCGGGGCAGATGCTGGGCAGGCTCCTTCGCAGTGATGGGGGGCCTGCTCCCCTTCTCACCCCTACCACGGCCCTGGTGGGAGGATTGGGGAGCTCCTCCAGGGGGTGCTCAGTCAGGGACAGTCCCCTCCTGCCGTCAGACCTTACACAGGAGGCTTCATGCTCTCCTGCGTCATCCCCCTGCCTCTGTCCCGAGCCCGTCACGACAGAATTGCCGACTGCTGTTGAAATTCCAGCAGTGGTGGCTGCCGAGGCCGTCCTGACGGAAGCCGCCTGCGGGAAGCCCTCCTGACTGCCCCCGCGGCTCCGTGTGGTCCCCCGGCCAGCGGCCGGCAGCTCCAGGGCAGACAGGATCGGCCAGCAGCACCTCGATGCCGGGGGTCCCCTGGGTGTCCAGGGTCGGGCGGCCCAGGCATCGCCGGCCCCTAAAGACACAGCTCTAAGGCCTGGCCCAGGTACAGCCGCCACAGGCCCTCAGGAGCCACATGCCGCCCACAGGCTGGGCCCACCTGGCAGGGCCGACCCCTCGATGCTGCCGTGGGTGATGGGGCCCCAGCGTGAGCACCCCGCAAGCCTGGGAAACTGTTTGCTGAGACCTCGTTTGGGAAAGGAGTGTGCAGATGTGATTACGTTGAGGCTCTCACAGTGACACCACCTGGATTACCTGAGGGGACCCCAGATCCAAACGCTGGAGCCCTGTGGGAGAGAAGCCGAGGGAGATGGGTGGCAGACAGCGGGCGAGGCCCAGGGAGGGCGGGGCAGACCGCACGATGCGCCCACCAGCCCAGGAACGCTGGGCGCAGCCTGGAGCTGGATGAGGCAGGAAGGACCCTCTCCTGAGGCCTCTGCAGCGGGGCGGCCAGTCCGCCCCCAGATGGGCTGCTGGCCTCCTGAGCCCGGATGGGCTGCTGGCCTCCTGAGCGAATGAGCCTCTGTCGTTGTCAGTCCCTTGCCTGTGGTCATGGGTGGGGCCGCCCCAGAAGCCAGTTCAGACACTAGCCTCAGGGCTCCAGCCTCGGGGGGCGGGGGGCAGGACACAGGCACAGAGGGAGGAGACAGGGAGGGAGGCAGCCCACGCGCTGAACTCAGGTGCAGAGTGGAGGGCACAGTCTAGGGGAGGGGACCGCTCACTGTGGGCCCCACGGGACTGACCTGAGCCAGGCGTCTAGGTGGCAGCTGCCATGGCCACCACAGTCACTGTCCTAACTCTTCTGGAGCCGCCGGTGTCCACCTTGGGCAGAGCCCCGAGGGCCAGCGAGGAAGCCGTGGGCCTGGGCTCGGGCCGGAGTCCCCGCTCCATGTTTCTGTGTCCCCCAAGAGGCCACCCTTGGCCTGCAGCCGGGACGCCCGGGACTCGACAGAGGCCCCCAGTGGGTCTGGTCAGTGCAGCGTGCAGGGGTCCCCACAGGCCCCACCTGGGAGTCACGAGATGCCACGCGCATGGGACTCGGCCCGGGGCGCCTTGCCGTATGGTGACAAGTCCCCCCACCCTGCGGGACCGTCGGGCCCGGGGTCCGGGGCTTCTGTCAAGCTTTGCTCTGGAGTCGACACGTCCCCATGCTGCACAGGCGACCTCGGCCAGGGACGCTTTGCAGGGAAACAGTGTCCTGGTGACAGCCTGGGGTGGACGATGGACCGGGCCCCAGGGAGCCATGGCCTTTGGGGTCTGGACATGATGGCCTGGGACGCTGGCCCTGGGCCTTTGATGAAGAGCAAGGCCGTCGGCCACAACTAAGCCAGCTGAGGGGTAGTGAGTGTCGTGTTGGCTGCTACACACGGGGACTGTCACACAGCAGGCGATGGCAGTGCCAGGGTGCGGGCTGCGGCCACCCGGGGCGGCGGGGCACGCCTGAGGGCGCTGGCACCCGCCCTGAGTGTTCGGCGGCCTGGCGCCCGCTCGCTGGGTCTCGGTCTCCTTGTCAGTCAGGGTGGAGGGTTGGGCCGCGTGATCTGTTTGGCCCTTCCAGCCCCATCCGTGGTGGCTTTATGCCCAGAGCCACACGTGCCCCTTTGCTGTCACCTGGCGCCTCCTTACGGCGGCACGAGGGGGAAGGGGTGCTGGTACCCCGCCTTGGGCAGCAAGCCACCTCCGCTGCAGCGCCGAGCGGGGCTTTGCTTAAGCTGGGCTGTTCGACGTGACACACACAGCTATTAGCGCAGTAAAGACAGGATTACACCGCCCGTCAGCCCGCGCGCTCCCCGGACGGACCCCAGCCAGCCGGCCCCCGACCCCGCTGTGCTGCGGACTGAGGCTGGCGGGGGCGCTGCGGGCCTCTGCCTGCTAGCCTGTCCCAGGCCTCCGGGCTCGGCTCACGGGGCCTTTCCACCGCCTGCCAGGCTGACATCAGTCCCTCAGGGACAAAGGCAGTGCGCTTGGTTTCCGTGGTGACGGCCTGTGCCAATGGAGACGAACTCTGCAAGCCCCCTCCCCATCTTCGCTCCGGAGCTGAGAGGGAAGGGGGCGGGGGTCCCACTTTCCCTCCCCCGTGGCCCACGCGGCGGGTTCACAAGATGAGCTCATCGCCTGAGATGTGCCAGCGCCCGGCTGTGACCCGGGGCCATCGTGAGTGGCAATTTCTCAGGGGCGGAGTGACACGTAGCGATGGGGAGCTGGCATGCAGAGGAGCGGTGCTGGGCATCAGCAGAGCGAGGGTTGCGGGGGAGCCCTGTGACCCCAGAACGGGAAAGCGTCAGCCAGAGTGGAGACAGCCCACGATGGCCGCGGTGGCTGCACAAGAGGCGGGTGGCCCTGGTGACCTGCTGGGTCTCAGTGGAGAGTTGCAGGGCAGAGCCGTGGAGGGGCGCACCGCCCTGCCCTCGGGGGGCCCCGGTGGCCCGCAGCCTCAGACTCTGTCAACTGTTGCGAACAAACACCCGAGCACAGCGGCAGGAAATGTCATGCGTGATCGTCTCCCAGGTTCTGTGGGCCCGGCGCCTGGTACCACTCAGCCAGCGACTGCAGCTCAGGGTCTGCAGGTCCCCTGGGGGAGGCAGGGACACCGGAACAACTGGGGTGGTGAGCAAGGGAAGCTCTGCGCAGGGCGGGGGTGCCGGGCCGCCCCGGGCAGGGGACCCAGATGGCTCTTCCCAGGTCCCCGAGGACTCCCTGCCTACCTGGCACGGGCTCCAGGTGCCGGTGGCCTTGTCCCCACGGGCCTTGTCCAGCCTGTGCTCAGCCGACCGTGAGGACAGTGGAGGCCAAGACGAGGGATCCAGGCTGTGGCTCCTCTGGGCACCCCCAGTGCGCTGGTCACCGTCACAGAGGGGCTTCCTCCCTCCCTGTCCTTACCCTGCCCCCCAGGTCCCCCCCAGGTGTCCCAGGAGAAGGCCTGGCTGGGCCCGTCTGCGGCTTCAAGTGGGCAGAGCCCCGCTGGGGACAGGGCACCCTGTCCTGATCCTGCCCGCACCTCGCTTTGCAGAGGATCATGGGGCAGTCACGTCCCACCGAGGAGCCTCAGGGTCCCCATTCTCTGTGGGCGCTGGGGCCAGATGCTCCTTCAGTCCGAAGCCCACAGAAACCCCGGGCCGGGCGGCCGCAGGTCGGTCTCTGGCCGTTCACCAGGTACCGCTGCCTTTCTCCCGTGGGGGTCGCATGGTGGTGCCCAGGCCACCCTCGGGGGTGTCCACAGAGCCCCACCCTCAAATCCCCTTTGGGAAAGGCTCTTCGCCTAAGTGATTAAGGTAAGGATCTCGAGATGAGATCACCCAGGCGCTCAATCCAATGACAAGCGTCCTTCTAAGAGTCACACGGGCGAGGAGGCCGTGCAGTGGCAGAGGCAGAGATGGCCTCCGCAGCCACAAGCCCAGGGACGGCTGGGCCACCAGAAGCTGAGGAGGCAGGAGGGACCCTCCACCTGGGCCCCCGGGCTGAGCCGACGCCCTGATCTTAGACTTCCGGCCCCAGAGCTGGGAGGGGGCCAGCGGGCGTTGTCTGAAGCAGACCCCAGCGTGTGGACATTTGTCATGGCCGCCCCGGGCATCACGCGCCTTCTGTGTGTGCTGTCCATTGACGGGGGACTGATGCGAGGACAGGTGTCCTCGGCGGGGGAGCTGGGCTGGGGGCCGCGGGTGCGTGGACTCAGGGTCCTGCGTGTCCCTCTGCCGGGTCATGAGCTGCACCCACAGACTTCCTGTGGCTCAGGTGGCAGGGGCCTGGGGAGGCCGACCTCTCGTCTCGGGAGGTCACGCGACGAGCGATGGCTGACGGGCCCAAGGCTCCTGCACGAGTCTCAAATCATGTTTGCATGACGCGAAGAACGTGAGCCAGACCCCAAGTTCAAAACTTTTGAAAGTATTTTGATGGCAAGACAGGGCTTGTTTATTATCGGAGAAGAAATATCAACGGCCTCAGTTACCCTGCTTTGTATGACTCCCACGGGTAACAGACCGGAGCCAGTGAGTGGAGGCCCGCGAGGCTGCCCTTGGTGGCTTTGGGGACCCTGGTGATGAAGCCACAGGTGGGGGGAGCAGAGTTCATGACAGGCCCCCAGGTGGGGACATTTCCAGGAAAAGGTGCTGGGGGTGCAGACCCTCTCTAGGTGGGGCCCCCAGCCGAGCCGCCGTCTGTGCTAGGAAGGGACCCCCACCTCTGCAGGACGGAGGTGGCTGGCTTCAGGGGTTCAGAGCAAGGGCCACAGAGGCTGAGTCCAGGCCGCGTGCGGGTGCTGCCCTGCGGGGCGTTCCACCCTCACAGCCACCGGTCACCCGGGGACCTGAGGGGGTCCTAGCCGCCCGCGTCCGGTGCCCGCACTCGGGTCCGGAGGGCCGTCAGAACCCTCTCCGCGTCCTGCGACAGGGTCCCACTCTCTCGGGTCTGCAGGGGAGGTTCCGAAGGTCCCTCTCACGGGACAGACATCAGCTCCCTCCTCAAGCACGGCCCAGGCCGCTCAGGCGCCTGCAGCCCCAGCCGGCTGCCTCCCCCCAACTCCTCTCCCCACCACGTGCCGTGCCCCTAATGTTATTTTTATTTATACACCTGACGACTCCATAACAGCTGCTTTATTGAGACTCATCCATCACAAGGCTTAATTAAAACAACGCTGAGCAGCTAACTCAACACAGTCACCGAAGCAAATGTTTGTTTTGC
>NW_024346819.1:485459-498149 GCF_902729225.1 Pteropus medius
TCCTGTTGCTGCAGTAACAAGTCACCGTCGACCCCCGCCTGACCGCGGCTGCCTTCCTGCCTGGAGGTCAGGAGTCTGACTCGGGTCCTGGGTCTCGCTGGGCTAGGATCAGGGTGTCTGTCGGGCCGGCTCCCTCCCGAGACCCCAGGGGAGAGCATCCCGTGGCCTTTTCCAGCCCCCAGAGGCCACTTGCGTCCTTGGTTCCAGGCCTGTCCTTCATCCTCAAACCTTCCGCCCTGAGCCTCCTGCTCCGTCCTGTAAGGACCCGGATTGCCTTGGGCCCACCCCCGCCCCCAGGAGAGTCCCCACCTCAGGTCCTTCGCCACATCTGCAAGCGCACTGTGCCACGTGCTGGCCCACGTGCAAGGACCAGGACACAGGTGTCTTAGGGACCCGTGAACCAGCCTGCTGCCCTCCTCCCCATTAGACATGAAGGGCTGTGGTTGGCAGAGCAGGGGGAGGAGGCAGGCCCAGCGGGCAGGGCCTGAGGGGGCGGCCGGAGTGCCAGCCAGCGCGGTGTGAGGGACCAGGGCACCTGCCTGCCAGGGCCGTGGAGGGTGGGAGCCAGGGAGAAGGTGACGAGGACATGGGTGCCTGCCTGTGTTCCCGGGGGTGGCGAGGCTGGACGGGGCCGGGGCCAGGTGACACAGAAGAGTGACGGCCACAGTCCAGCTTGGGAGGCCCAGGTGACCGGCACTGTGGGGGAGGGGTGGAGGCCAGGGCCCAGTCTGCGCACGCCGCCGGGCATGACCAGGGGCTGGAGGCCGCCGCACATTCAGGGCCGGTCCCAGCCCGACCCGAGCTGGGCGCTGGCCAGCACCTGGGAGCGACTCACAGTCCCAGGGGACAGCGGGACTCGGCACCAGTGTCTGCCGTCTGCACCGAGCAGCTCCCCGGGCAGAGGGGGCCCCCACAGGACAGGGGAACGGGGTGCAGGAGGAGCCTGGGGCCCCTTATGGGATGGGGGACGGGGCGCACCAGTTGCTGGAGTGCTCGTGGGCAAGGAGGCCGGGGCGACCCAAGACTGTAGGAAGAAGGCCGTCACCGGGTCCAGGGCCACAAGGGGCCGGCTTGAGGCTGGGCGGCCGGGAGCTGTGGGGACGCATCCTAATGAGAGACCTGAGGGCAGTGAGGGAGGGGAGGGGGCTCCCCCACGTGCACGGGGCGAGGCCGGGCTTGAGGGCCAGAGTGGGCCTGGGAAGGGGCGGGGCCTTTGGGGTGCGGGCCCCCCCCTTCACTCGTGTTAGTTACCTCCTTTGAGCTGATGGATCCATCAACCACCCGGTGTCACTGGATTATTTGCGTGGCTTGCGAGATGTCCTTGTTCTGTAGGGCCCTGGCCCCACCTCTGAACTGCCGCCCTGTCCCATCCTGCAGGACGGGCTTGAGGCCAGCCCTGTGAGGAGCCGGGCCTGCCGTCTGAGCTCTTCTCACCCCGTCCACCACACCCGACCCGGGCGTGCGCCTGTGCCTGGGGGCGGCCCGTGTCCCCCCCGAGCCAGGGGACAGTGCGCCTCAGCCCCCACCCCCATGCTCAGCTTTCCCATCCTCCTGTGAGGACCAGCACAGGCCCTCCTCACGGGGCTGCGGGGGCCCAGCGGTGCGACGTGGAGCCTGAAGCGGGGGTCTCGGGACATGGCCAGCCGTGCTCGCTGTGGGAACCGCTCCATTCACCACCCGGTCGGGGCCCTGGGAGCGACTGAGGGGCTGACGGCAGCTGTGACGGGGCAGCGGGCACCCTCGAGGCTGTGGCACCCCCTGCGTTCCTTGGGGTGTCTGCTTCGCCGGCTGCGGATCTCCCAGGGCCTCCTTCCTCTCTTCCAGACCCTCCTCCCACCCTGCCGGCCCCTCAGGACGCCCTGTCCGTCCCTCGTCCCCCCAAGACTGTGCCATGCACACCCCGCTGCAGCCCGGGTCCCGTCCTGCCTGCTCCAGGAGCCTTCCCTGGCCCACGCTGCCCATGGCAGTCACCTTCCCTCCCCCGTCTACGTGTGAGAGCCGACCCGTGCTCCCTCTCTGCCCGGGGCTGGGTGCTGGACTCCACGGCTGGCGATGATGTCATGAGAGGCGGTTCCTAGGCAACCGGCCTCTGCAGGTGGGAGGCCGTCTGTGGCTTGAAGCCCCTGCCAACTCCTTAAACTGTCACCCTCAGAGCATGTCCAGTCCCGGGGAGGATGGGGAGATCCTGGCTCTGCCCTCCAGCTGCGTGGTTTGCCAATAGACCGTCGTGCGGACCAACCTCATTCTCTCTTGTGGTCCTTAGCCTGGCGGTCGGGGACCTCAGCCAAGCCTGCCGGGTCACCCTCGAGGGCAAAACGGGAAGCATGTCCCAGGCGGACTATTAGATGCGTTTTGTCGGTCACAGGCATTGTGGGGAAAGGGAGTTAGCGGTGGCCTGGCGTCTCCCGCGGGGGGGCCACACTTAGGGTCCCGCCGGACTCCGACGCCAGCTCCACGTTGTCGAATATGCTCATCAGTGATTCGTAGGAAGAAGGGAAAGGCCCGCCTGTCGAGCTGCGTCGGAACGAGGGATGGAAAGGACACTGCCAGGGAGGCTCACGGCTCAGGGCGTCGCCATGGAGACGCTTTAAGGTTTAAAGAGACATTTTAAACAGGATGCAAACAGCACCCTCTGTACAGGACAAAAATGGACCAAGTGGACCGCATGAAAATTAAGACCTGGTTCTTCAGAGAAACTATGAACGGACGGTAGAGCCCGGCCGGCAGGTGATCCTGTCACATGTGTATCCACACGCAGGTAAAAGACGCCACACACCAAGCCCTTTAAAGAGGGGAGAAGCAGATGGGCTGAAAATAGGCCAAATACCTGGACTGGCGCTTGGCGGGCGTCGTGTCCGAATGCCCCGCGCGAGGAACAAATCGCCCGATTTCGTCAGTCGGCAGAGCGACGCCCCCGCCAGCGTGACTCGTCAGGAAGAGAAAGGGGGTCGGGGGACTCCATGTCGGAGAGGCCCTGGGGCGCGAAGTGGGTCTGCTGCCCCGCAAGACAGCCGGACACACTCCACGCGAACCCCGTGACCCCGCGCTCCCGCCCCCAGGCGTAGACCCCACAGGAGCACGAGTTTCTCAACGGAAGTGTTTTCACCAAAAGACACGTGGAGGGATGTGTACAGCGGGCTCCAGTGGCCGGAATCCAGAAACCACCAGAAAGTCCAGGGCTCGGTGAGGGGACACCCCGGCCGGAAACGATGACCACGAGTGGACTGTGGCGACACGCCACAGCGTGAGGGGAGCTCGGTGCCGCGGTCGGCGAGAGCAGCCGGATGCGGGACGGTGCGTGTGGCCCCTGGCGTGGCGTCTAAGCCGGAAACACAGTCTGTGCTGACGCCAGCCGGAGCCGTGGCCTTCAAGGCTGGGACACCGGGGCCTCTGGAGGGCAGCTGTGTTTTCCTCGCTGGTCCGCGTCGGCTGCAGGTGGGCTGTCCGCTGCGCGCGTCCGCCACCACGTCTCATCCCTGCGCTCCGTGCGCGTGCACGGGACACTCTAACGAGAATCCCGTTCAGTCTCACGTGACTGCTGCCTTGACCGTGACGGAGGAACCAGCACGGATGCTGCCTCATGCCATAAACTACCACGGAAGTGAACGACGTACGCGGAGCGACTGTTTTCAGACCCTGGGCCCTGGGCGGTGTGGGCTGTGCCCTGACCGGGGTCGGGGGACAAATGAGGGGCCGTGTCCTGCTGCCTGGAGGAACTTTCCAGAATCGAGCAGGGGCAGAGGCTGCGAGAGGGGCACTCGGTCTTGCTGAGTCGAGGGGGAACAGACTGGGCTTCGGAGAGGCTGAGCGGCTGGAGTTTGTGGGGCCACACCGTGGAACAGCTCTAGATGTCTGTCTGGGGACATCCGAGGTCTGACGAGCCAGAGAGAACACCTTTAAGCACCTGTATCGGTCAGCTCGGGCTCGCACTACAAAATGCCGCCGGTGGGGTGGCTTAGACAGAGGACAGTTATGCCTCACCCTTCTAGAGTTTGGAAGTCTGAGACCAGGTGTCAGCATGCTGGGGTTCCGGGGAGGACGGCCCCCCTGCTCGCAGATGCCATGAAGCCACCACCCCTTCGGGCCAGGGTGCCATTCTTGACCCCCTCCTAAAGACCCTGGCACCTGATGCCGTCTCACTGGGGCTCAGAGCTTCAACCTATGCATCCCCACGGTGGGGCACAAATCAGCCCAGAGCACACCCCAGGTGCAGACGCCCCAGAAGGGCCACAGCTCAGCGGGGTGCCAAAACAGCCCCAAGGAGAGGCTGCTCTGAACGCCACCAACGAACATTAAAAACAAGCCTCAAGGCTCTGACTCCAGCAGCAACCAAGTAAGCGCCCAGCAGACCGACCTTTCCAAAGGCAAGTGTGAGGGTGTCAGCTCCTGGAAGAGGGGACTCGAAGGGCTTCCGGCCAGAGCGCCGTCCTGAGTCTGTGCCATGTGAGTCATGGAAATATCCCAATGTCCAATAAAAACCGCACCGTCTTTATGGCTTCAAAACCAGGGCACGAAGGTTAAGGTGACTGGAGCCACAGGAAGGTAAGGGTAGACCCAGAAGTCGTCTGAGTGCAAACTCCGTGACAACCTCTGGCTGACCCCTGAACCACACAAGGGCGGGGTGACTCCAAACAGCCCAGCCCCACCCAAAAAACCCAACGGCGGCTTGAGTGTCATCCAAGAGGAAGGTTTTCCAGCTCGAGTCACACTAGATTAAATGTTAGAGCCAAAATCAATCCTGAGGCTTCGCATACTGCAATTTACACAGTCCAGGACATCATCCAAAACCACGTGACACACACGGAAACAAGAAAACGTGGCCCATGCCCAAGACAAAAAGGACAAGCGACAGAGACAGCCCCGAGATGACTGGATATTAAACTAAGCAGACAAGGATTTTAAAGCTCCCGTTGTTATTATGCCCGACAAAATAAAGAAAAACATGCGCACAATGATGAAATAGATCGGGTACGGCAGTAGGAAACTAGAAACTATACGACAGAATCCAGTGGGAATTCTAGAACCGAAAACTGTAAATCTCAAATGAAAAGTTCACTGCGTGGGCTTAAGAGCAGAACCGAAACGTCAGAGCAAAGAGCTGGTGAATCGGAAGAAAAATCGATGACATTATCTAGTTTGAAGAAGAGGGAGAAACGGAAAAAAAAAACCACAGGCTTTTCAAGAGCGCTTTGGGGACCCGCGGGATCATGTCAAACCCCGTCATATTCTCGATCCCGGAGTGGAGAGGAAATAGAGCAGACGTTTTTAAGTTTCTATTACTTTTGTTTGAAATTGTGGATAAAATTACCCGAATTCGATGAAATATATTAACGTATAGGCTACGAGAGCTCAGAAAACCCGAGTCAGCATAAATGCAGCAGGAACCACACCTGGCCGAAGGAGGAGAGAGGATGTCGAGAGCAGCTGCAGGGCCACCACACGTCACGTGGGGGACGGCACTTGGACGGCTCCTCATGAGAAACGGGCTGGGAGACGGGGGGACATTTTTAATGTACTATAAGGGAAAAAATCCTGTAAACGGAACAAAATGCTTAGGGAATGAAGGCGAGAGAAAGAAATTTTCGGATAAAAGGAAACAAAAAGAAGCTTTTGCTATCGGAGGCAACAAAGTTCTTCAAGCGCATGGGCCATATCACCATGGGAACCTGGAACCTCGGTTGCAAGGACCCGGATTCCACGTTAAACATACAGGTAAACGGGGCTGAGACCCCGCGAGGGGCCCTCCCTGACTCCCCGGGTTTATTTCCCTGGAGCACATGGCTGGTGCACAGCGACTGTCCCCACAGCCAGTTCAGAGCCTGCGTCACCTTCTCACGAGCCTCCAGGGTGTCCTCGGCCAACCTGGAAACACGTGTTCGCGTGGCTCCTTCCGAAGTGAGGGGGCAGGCTGGGCATGCCCGAGGCCAGCTGCCGGGGGGGCAGTGGGCTCTGGGACTTGGGCTCCCAGCACGGGGGAGGGGCCGGCCTCACAGCCCAGCTGTGCCACCCTGAGCCAATGGCCCCTCTGGGGCCTCTGAGGTAGATCGTGGGACCGGAGGAGATGCTGCCTGGCCGACGGCAGCTCTGGCACTGGAGGCTGGGAATGGCTTGCTTGGGGTTCTGGAGCCCCCGGCTCTTGGAGCCCACAGGACGATGAGGAGGTGAGGCAGGCAGGCTCTGGGAGCCAGGGGTGCCATCTCTGAGCCCCGGTCTCCTCCATGGGGCTAAGACTTATTCTCTGCCCTCTCCCCCTGGCCCCAGCTGTGGTCTGAGGGGTCCTGGGCTCTGCCCTGTGTCTGGGGTCGGGGTTCTGGCGGTGGAGAGGCTTCTCTGCTCCCTGCATACAGGCTTCATTTTGTAGCTGGTGCCCACGTGACCAGAGACTCTTCCTCTAGAGCATGTCTGTACACACCTCCCGACCGCCACGCTCAGACTGGGCCTGGAAATCCCTCCCTTCTGCCCCCTGACCCCGGTGCACTCAGACTGGACGTCCACAGCCCGGCAGCCTCCAGGCGCCCGCTGGTGGGGCGGCAGCGTCGTCCAGCCCAGCATGGCCTGAGGCTGCAGGGCACAGGCACCTCCCCAATTGTGCCCAGCGCAGCCCACAGGGTCGGCGAGTGTCCGAGGGGACAGCACTCGCACCCTGCTCCTCAGAGCCACACTGGGCTGCACATGGCTCTGTCCCTCCGTCCTGGGCTCAGCCTCTCTGCCCGAGGATGCACTGGGCAGCCAGGAGCTGGGGGCCGGGGCTGGGAGGGGCAGGCAGAGAGGGCGGGACTACTCTCTCCTCAATCCCTTCCCCCATCGGCAAGGGGCTCCGGCTGGGGTGCCCCAGCACGTGAATATGGATTTGTGCCTACAGACAGGAGGTGGCAGGCTCCAGCCCTAATGAGTGAGGACGGCTGCCTCTCGCCTGCCCTGGGAGCCGGGAGGGGAGGGGCATCAAAGGGGCGCCCACTAATCCGCCTCTTCCAAGGGCACATCTGCTTCCTCCCCACCACGGCACAGTCTCTCTGACAGCAGCCGCAAGGGCCTTGGCTATTTAATTAGGACGGAGAGTTCCCCCAACCCTGGGAAATGATTTAATTTCAATATTTCCTTAGCCGAGCTCCAGGCCCTCCCCCCAGTCCTCAAAGGCCTTTCATCTGTGGCTCAGCCCATCCCCCTCAGGAGGGGGCCCTCCCCTCTCGTTCTCCACTAGCGGTCAAGGGCCCACAGGCTGGCGGCTGGCGTGGCGGCATCTTTTGAGTGCTCGGCCCCCTGGCGGCTCGCCCAGCTTCGGCTGGTGACCAGCTGCATCCCCGACCCGCCAGCCTGGCCTCCTGCCCACATACCCTTGGCCCCACCCCGAGCCTTTGGCAAACAGTTCCCTCTCCTGGCACCCATCAAGGCAGGGACCCACCCAGGCAGGGACTCAGGGATGTGAGAGGCCTCCTCAAGACCTGGGCCTCAGGCAGCACACCTCCGTCACAGCCCTGGACGTCACAGCCTGCACGCACCAGGCCACCCGCTATGGACTGACTTGGCCTGCGTTATTCTGCTCCCCATGTGTGCATGTGCGTGAGTGAGTGTGCACGTGGCCATGTGCAGGTGGCTACGCTGTGCATGTGCACAACAGTGTGTTCGTGCAGGAGTGTGCACTCATGAGGGTGTGTCTGTGCACGTATGCACACGCGTGTGGACCTGTATGTGCACGCGTGTCACACGCGTGCGTACAAGGGTGCATGGATGTCTGCGCCTGCGAGTGCATGTGCTGCGATCTTTGTGTGTGCTCCTGTGCGACTGTGCACGTGCATGCAGATGTGCATGTGTGTGTGGCTGTGCCTGTGTGTGTGCACATGCGTGTGCGCATGTGCACCCCGCTAGGTGGGGAGCTCCTTGAGGCCAGAGCCAGGGTTCTCCCACTTCCCCTGAACACCTGGGTGCTCCTGTCCTCGCCCGACGGGGGCGGGGCCAGCACCAGGTGGAGCATGCAGCAGATGTGGAGTAAACGCCCCAGAGCGGTGCACCCACGGCCGTGGGAACGGAGCCCCGGGCAGGGGGCCTGACGGCTCCGCGGGAGTGAGGGGGCCTCTCCTGACTCAGTTTCCGCATTTGTACAAACACAGTGTTCTGACACCAGCTCCCAGTGCACAGCCAGAATGGCAGGGGTCAGGCAGGCTCCGCCCTGGGGAGGCTGCCCCACCAGCCTTGTGGGTCCCTGCAGCACCCCCCGCAAGGCCCCACTTTGCACCTGCAACCCCTGGGCGGGGATCCGCACCGTCTTTCCTGGCTGCTCCCCCTTCTCCACTCAGGCTACAGCCAGAGGTCTTCCAGCCAGAGGCTAACGAGGGTGCCAGCTGGGCAGCGTCCGGGGGCTCTCGCCGCCCTGAGTGGTTTCTTAAAAGGGAAATTCCAGCCTTAAAGAGTCCTTTGAACGCGCGGTGAACGGTCGGCGCCGGCTGCGGCTCTTGGAACCGCGTGGGGCTGGAGATCAGAGAAAAGGAGGTCTACCTCCATCCCCGCCCGCACCCCGGATCTGAAGGGCGTTTATCACGCCTGTCCCCGGGCGAGGCGGGGCCCCTGGCTAACAAATTATGATCACCGTTCTCCCTCCCTCCCATCCCCCACCCCAGATTTATGCCTTTGCCAGACAAAACGTGCTTTGCAGTCAAGCGCCGGCGTCTCCTCGGCTCTGAGCGCTGATGGCATCGATCTCGCGGCCCTGCGAGCGTCTGGCTGGCTCCCCGCCGCCCACGGGTGCTGCCCGGGCCCCGCCCCTGCCCCGCCGCGCGCCCACTCCCCAGGCGGCCACGTGTCCGCAGGGTCAGTGCGCGGCCCGCCCGGCTCTCAGTGGCCACTCAGCAGGCACTCGATGCAAGAAAGGATGAGTGAGGGTCTGTGTGACTGGACGTAGGACCAGGGACTCGCCCCGGCTGGCCGGACACCGGCGGTTGCTCTCAGGGCTGGGGTGCCCCCTCCAGTGCCAGCCCGCGAGGCCTCGGGTCCCCGGAGACGCTCGGCGAACTGCCGCCTCCCCCGTTTTGTGAAACGCTCCCCTAAATGCCTGCGCATTGCTCTCCCGAGGGCCGCGGGGAGCGAAGTGGCAATTAAATCCTTGTCATCCGACTTGTTCAGGCCGTTAAGTCGTTCGCTCTTGCATAAAAGTCAGCGAGCGCGCTTAACGCGGAGGAGCACCTGGGCTCGAGGCGCGACCATAAATCGCCGCGGCGATGCGCCCCGCCCGCGGCGCCGCTGTCCCTGTCCCCGGGGCCCGAGCCGGCGCGGGGCGGAGGCAGCGCGCAGAGGGAGCGCAGGCGGCTCCGGGGGACAGTGGCGGGGCCCCCAAACCCCTCCGCTCCCCGGCCTGGCTCGGAAGCCGGCGTGGCTACCAGCGGCAGCGTTGCCATGGTGCTTGGGCCACGCCAGCCACCTCGCGCCCCGCAGCCGTGGCCGGTCCGCAGCGTCTCACCTTCCCGGCGAGGACGCAGGGGGCGGGGCCTGCCACCCCCAGGGCCCCGCGCGGGCTGGTGGCCCCGGCAGCCCTCTCCTCCTCTCGCAGCGAGAGCTTCAGGCCCTGTCCTCACTTTATGTCCCCGCGTCTCAGGAGAAAGAGCTCGAGCTGCGAGACTCCCGCCCCCGCGCGAGGTTCATCAATTCCGATCCGTGTGGTTTAGTTTCAATTATTTCTCATAACTCTGGAGAGGCCCCATAAAAGCGCCCAAGTGTGTTCAAGCGCAGCCTCAGCTGCGCGAGGGCGACAGGGAGCGACCCTCGGCCCTCGGCCTGGGACAGAGTGGGCGGAGGGAGGCGGCGGGGCAGCTGCAGCCCCGGCCTGCTCCCCACGCAGTCGGCGAGGGGACACCGCCGGGACGCGGAAGTGACATTTTGTTTCAGTGCCATCTGAAGAGCCAGAGAGCAGAGAGCCCGCGGCTTGACTGTGTGACCTTGAGCGCCATGTGACCTTGAGCACAGTGTGACCTTGAGCGCCACGTTTCCCTCTCTTCATGCTGCCACTATTAAGTCAGCTGGGACAAGAGGCGAGCACAGGAGTGGCCAGCTGCCCGGCTCTGCTGAGTTCCCCAGCCTCCTAATCTACCCAGCCAGCACCTCTCTGTTCCTGTGCACCTGGGCACCCACCTGTCCATCCGTCCACCTGTCTGTCTCCACCGTGACACCTGCCCTGCAGCAGACACCACCTGGGGCATTGGCAAAGTGGAAGCACCTGAGACCCGGCAGTGCCCTCGGGGAGATAGGCACGGCTAATAACAGAGCGACAGCTACAGGGCCCATCAGGACCCACCGTGCAAATGCTGGGGCCCCCAGAGCAGAGAGAGTCACGGCAACTTCCCCAGCTGACAGCTGAGGGCACGAGGCCTGAGAGGCTGCCCAGCCGGGAAGCAGAGCGGCTGGGGTCCTGTGGCCAAGCCGTCTGGCCCGGGACAGTCAGCCCTGACCTCCACCCTGACCTCACACAGCTGTGCCTTTGCTGGGGTGTGGAGAGGCGCCTCATCCGAGCCACACACAGCTCTGGGTGGACACTGTGTGAAGGAAGAGACAGTGGGTCTGCTGGGACCACAGGCCAGGTCCTTCGCCTGCACGGCGCCACCGTACGGAGGGGAACCCGGAGGGAGATGGCCTGCAGCTGGCGACACTGAGGCTCCAGAGAGGAGACACCTTGTCCAGGCATAGGACGAGGCCCCGGGCTTGGGAAGCTCCCTGTCCGCGCTTCCTCTGTCCCTAGCCTGGCCTGGGGCACCGAGAGGACCACTATGCTTCTCACCTATCAGTGTCCACCCCGACGTGGCCGAGGTGAAAATTATCTTAACTCCAGAAGACAGCCGCTCTCAGGCGCCTGGTCTGGCCCCTGTCCGCCCCTCAGTGACTCCACTGCGCCCTGGTTTTCGACAGGAAGAGAGGGTCCCTGAGCCTTGGCCCGCTTCCGGTGGGGATCCGGTGCAGATCCGGTGGGGGTGCTGCGGGAGCCACCATTTATGCTCACCCCGGGGTGTGAAGTCCATGAATAGATCGCCATATCTCGGCTTCAGATGACAAAAGCTTGAAGGCGGCTGCAGTTCTGAGATGAGTCTCTGCTCGTTAGACGGGTTGGAGGGGGGAGGGGCCCCCTGGGAGGCTCATTTAGATTTTAATTAAACAGGCTTTCCCAAACAATTTGCAATAAATTAGCGACAACCAGGGTTTGCAGCATCCAGGCAGAAGCAGTCCAGGCTCTGAAGAAGGCTGCCGGCCCTCACCTGAGGTCACCTGCGAGACAGTCCACCTCTCTGGGCAGGCTTGGACAGGCTCGCGGTGGCAGGGTGGCCAGCTGCCACCCCTGTCTGAGCAGAGAGGCCAGGAGACAGCCACGGCCCCTGCATCTCACGGCCCCTGGCCTGACACCCAGCCTGGCCCCCACCTCCCCACCCGCCATCCCACCTCTCACACTGCAGGTGAATCACGGGTGGCCGGGGAGGGGTGGCCCTCGCCCTCCATGAGTCCGGCGGAGGAGGGGCAAGGCCCAGGCTGCGGCTGGAGGGGCCAGACCTGCCACCACCCGCGGCCGACAAAGCCCAGGACACCTGCCTGAGGAAGGCCACACCGGCTTTCAGCCAGGAAGATCCTGGGCGTGTGACTTTGAAATAACAAAGCCGGTTTACAGAACGGGCGGCATCGAGCGCTGTGGCACCCGTGTCCCCTCACTGGTGGTGGCCAGTCGGGGCTGGCACATCCGCTCCTGCGGCCGGCCGCCCGACCCCGCAGCCCCGCCCCGCCCGCAGTCACAGTGCAGGTGGCTTTGCCTGCAAGGAGTCGCGGTCTGCCGGTTTTATGGAGCCCGTCTGCGTTTACGGCTGTGCAGGGGACGGGACAGCTGTTCCATGCGCACTCGGGGGCCCCTCGCGGGTTCTGCGCATAATTACATGGGAAGGACTCTGCTCAACAAGCACCTTTCTGCAGATGTCAGTCTGTTCTTGTTTTCTCGGCTGTCATGGAAGGCAGGGCGTCAGCAGCCCCCGCCGGTGCCCCACTCCCCACTGCCATGCCCTTGGAGCAACTTCCTGGAATGATCCAGAAGGTTCAAGAGCACCAGAGAGCATCTGGGCAGTGGCCATGGACGGGGTGGCAGGGGCTAGGCCACGGCCATGGCAGATGAGGATGAGGACGGGCTCTTGGCCTGTTGGGGGCACTGTGAGGGGCACGGGCCCTAGAGCAGGGTGGCCGGGCAGGCGCCCAGGGCTCTTCCCGGACGGCGGCTTGGAATTCTTAGTCCTTCGACTCCGGCTTTGGGTTTTGTGGGTGAAGTCTGACAGGACAGTGGGGCAGGTGCTGGGGCTCGAGCCTTGGCTTGTGCAGGGTCCCACCGCTCACTGTCCCCCAGATGGCATCTCAGCCACCAGCCCCACCCCTGGCAGCCGGATCCTGTTGGGTGGGGGAGTTGAGCGTCCACAGTCGCCCCTGTTCTGTGCTGGGCGCGCGGGGCTGCCGTGAGGGGCAGTGTGCCGCCCGGCCCACGGGGACACTCAGTCTAAAGGGGAAACCGGTCGCGGCTCTTGCAGATACGTGATCTGAAGAGCACAAAACAGAGGAGCCTGCAGGGCGGGACCCGGGACGGCCTCCGGGAGGAGGTGGCATCGCGGGGCCTGCGGTGTCCACACGTGGGCAGGAGCAGCGTGTGCAGAGGCCCTGGGGCAATGGCGGGGGGGCGGGCTCCGT
>NW_024346819.1:498189-573173 GCF_902729225.1 Pteropus medius
ATGGGGGCTCCGGGTTGCAGCCAGGCTGTGGGCCTCCTGCGCAGCCAGGCTCTGGGGTGCTCTGTGGGTGCAGCCAGGCTCTTTGGGATTCTGGGGGTACAGCCATGCCACGGAGGCTCTGGGGGTACAGCCAGGCGTGGGGCTCCTATTACACCACTGGCAACGTGAAAGGGGTGCAGTCTGGGCCAGACCGGGGAGACCTGAGTAGGCCCAGCTCTGCCCCGATGCCTCCCCTGACTGAGGTGGCCTTCACCAGACCCTCCCCGCCCCTGGCCTCCCCAGTGTGAACACGGGAAGCTTCCAGCCCTGCCCTGGGTCGACAGTCTGGGTGATCATGCAGGAGCTGGTATGGGAGGGGGCAGGGGCATTGGGGGTGTGGCCCCAGAGGCGGGGTGGGGTCTCAGGTGCCCGGTCACCCCGCCTCACTGCCACCTTGGTTGACCTCCAGCCCTGTGACAGCCCAGCACTGGCCTAGCCTGGTTTTCCAGCCTCTGCCGAGAACCACAGACTCAATTTCGTCCTTGGCTTATGGCGGAGTTAATGAGCCCACACTCTGGTTCCGTCTGCGGGCGGCTGGCTGGACCCCGATGCCAACTTGTGGCTTCCAGGGGAACTTCCATCTGTTGGCACAGGAAGGCTGGCTTCCAGGCCCGCAGAGGCTGAGGCTCGGCCTGAGTCAGGCCCCACCCCCACCGCCCCCATCTTCCCCCCTACCCCCTTTTGTCTGTAGGAAAAGTCAGGGGCTGCCCCGCCCACCTGGCTCCTCGCCCCTCCTCCCAGGGGCTCTGGAGACGGGACTATCTGTGGGATGGCCAGCACGCTGGCCCACCGCCATGCTGGCACCCCGAGCAGCCAGACATACTGTCCTGAGCCTGGAGACCCGAGGTCCCCGGAGAGGCCTGTCCCATCTGGACCTCACTGTCAGAGCCGGTGAACTAGGTGGGGTCCGAGGCCCAGGGGAGGGCAGAAACGGCTAGCTCACGGTTGCCCAGTGAGGGGACCGTGCTGGCCCCCTGATGGGCTGTGAGCTCGGGGGTGCCTGTGTCCCCTGAGCGCCTTCTGCCCCAGTTACAAATGCGGGTAGCTTCCGTGTCACCGGGTCCCCTCGGAGCCTTGAGAGGCGGGCGTCCTGTGGACAGCTGAAGGGTGGCGGAGCAGATCCAGACTAGGCCGCTGGCCCCGTGACTCCAGCCCCAGCTCGCCGAGCCTGAGGTGCCGTGGTGGCCTCAGCCTCGGGCCCAAGTGCCCTCCCTGAACCCAGACCCATCCTTCCTGAGACCCCGCCCGTGCAGAACAACCCTGGGCCTCCCCGCGCCGCCCTCTGCCCTCCGGGGACTGCAGGGCCCGCCCGGGACCCCTTAGTCCTCTTCCCTGAGCCCCTCCCCCTCCAGCTCAGGGTCTGCCCTGGGGTCTCCAGGTGCTGTGCCACCCCCTTGCCCTCTGCCCACAGTAAGGGGCAGGGCCGGACTCGGCGGCAGGCGCGGGCTGAGCTGGTGGCCGGGCCTGTGACTCCCACACCGTGCTGTCCGCCCACGCCGAGCAGAGTGAGGAAGCGTCCTCCTTGGAGACCTTTGCCCCGGGGGGCCCCCCGGGAACACGGGCATCAAAAATCTGGCAAATTCTGCACCCTGTTCCCACTGCTGACTCCAGGCAGTAGCTCGTGGGCTAAAATAGTTCATAAAGTCTCCGCCTCGTGAGACAAAGCTAATTTAAAAGCTCGCTTATTCCTAGTGGAAAAAATGGGATTAGTGTCTAAAATATTTGAAAATTAGCTGGAGACAGCCTGCCAGATAACTGTGCAGAGTCAGCGGCTTGGGAGCTATATCGGGACTCGGGGCCCATGATTTTCAAGCACAGCCTCTGGCCAGGCTGGGTCCCCACGGTCCGGGAGAGGAAACCGGAGCCGTCAGGCAGCGGGCTGAAAGGACCTGGGTCTACTCGCGGGTCAACACGGAGGGGACCTGCCAGCCCAGGACACTCCACCCCCCCGCAACCCTCACACACGCATGCCCCACCCTGGTCCGCTGGCCCAAGCTGCAGGTCATCAGGAGAGGCGTCCCGCAGAACGCGGGGTGACACATCTCAGACTACCAGGTGGGGGAAGGAGGGTCGTAGTGACTGGGCGGGGTCTGGGAAAGGTCGGTTCAGTGTCGGCCCTTAGCACAAAAAGCAAGGTGACCAGCGCGGCCCGCACAGCGCTTTGGCCCGCCTGCCGGGTGGCCTTGTGTCGTTTACATCGGGCGCAGCCCCGTAGGCTGCTTGGGGCGTGGGTCCCCCAGGCACATAGGCCAGAGCCCCTGCTCCCACGCGGGGCGACCGCCGGAAGGGCTTTGCGGGCACGGACGCCGGCGACCCTCAAGGTGACCCCTGGGGCGGTGGAGGCCTGGCCGGCGCACTTCGTCAACGTGAACTTGTAGCAAAGCGGTGGGAGGCGGAGACGGGGTCCCGTCCTCGTCCTCGCGGAAAACAGGAAGCACCCGAGTGCCAGGCCGCCCGCGGGGGGCGAGCCAAGGCGTCCGTGACCCTGAGCTGCGGTGTGACCCTGAGCTGCGGTGGTATCCGAGCCGCGAGGCCTCCGCTCCTCGCCCCGACAGCTTCACGCAGACACCGACCAGGACAGGAAGGGGCCGAAGCAGAGCCAGAAAAACGCTGCAAGGAAAAGGAAGAAAACCACAGGGAAGGGAGAGGCTGGAGGCCGCGGAGGCCTCGGGACGGGGCGGGGCGGGGGGCGCGGAGGCCTCTCCCGGCCTCGGTCGGGAACCCGAGGATCCCGATGAAAACACCTTTCTATAAAACGGAAGCCGGAGCAGCCTTAAATCAGAAGCCGCAAGACGGCGGGGAGGACGAGCTGGAGGAGGCGCAAAGGCGCGTCAGGGGACGAGGCCGCGCCGGGCCGGGGCCGGGGCCGGGCAGTGGCGCCGGAAGCGCGGTCGGCGAGAGGGCGGCCTGAGAGGGCAGGGGCCCCGAAGGACCGAGAGAGAGCGGGAGGGCACCGGCCGGCGACGCGGCCACGGACCGGAGCCCCCGCTGGAACGGGACACCCCCGGCCGTCGTTGCTCTGTGACGCTGAGGACCCACTGCCCCGGCCGAAAGGGACTTCGCTCCCGCCAGCCGCGTTTTCAAGTTTTCACCCCGAGGCCTGTAGCGCAGGATGGGTGACACCCAGGGTGGCTCCAGGCAAAACACCGAGACGTGGCTCAGGGACCTGGCGGCTGGCTCGGGGGCTTCTACTCCCAGAAGAGTGACGGTCGCCAGCGAAACCCTCAGAGCGAGGAGGATGAGCCGGGAACTTTATGTCGGTGTGAGATTTTATAGCTGCCACCCAGACGTAACCACACGAAAGCGTCTCTGAAAATACCCTCGAAGCGAGGGGCTGGCGCCAGCCACGTTCCATTCAGGTGGATTAACAGCCCCCAGAGCTCAGTCAGCACGACCCGGGCCGGGGGGCCTGGGGGCCTGGGGGCCGCGGGGTGCCATGGAGTGGAGTGGGCGTTGTGGCTGTGACGAGAGCCAGGAGATTGTCCTCAGCAGGGCTCAGGGACAGAGTATCTGGGGGCAGGGGCGGGGGGGACATGCTCCTCTCCTCCCGGAGTCTGCTCGCCTCCCTAAACCTGCCTTGGGACATCTGGCGGATGGGGCCAGGAGGCAGGGGTGCGCGGAGGGCCCAGGCCTCGGCCGGGCTATGGGAGGGTCTGTCTTGGAGGTGAACCCCGAGGTAGCGTTACCGTCCGGTGCTCCCCGCAGAGTCAGGGGACCGGAAAGCCCTCCTGGGTCCGCCCTACACCCCTTGCACCTGCCTCGTCCTTGGCTCAGGTCTGCTCTGAAGAGCTTGGTGTGAGACAATGTGTGACACGTGAGATCCACGGGGACAAGACTCAGCCTGGCCCCGGGTCTCTCTGAAAGTGCTGCCTCGGAGCCCATGGCCTGTGACGGAATGCTGACCCCACATCACTGGGTCCTCGGACACTCGGGGCCTGACCGAGGCAGCTCCCACCCACTCCCACGCAGCGACCTGGCCCCAGACAAACTCACTGCTCACTTAGGGCCGGCGACGCTGTGAACGCAGACACACAAAGACACAGCCGTCCGCATCCCCCTGCGGTGTCCCCGCCTGGCTGCTCCTGCCAATCACCTTTTCAAAGACGCGGCTCGTTGTCCAAGCCTCGGTGTCCCGTGCTGCCGTGGTCTCTTCATCCATCTCCCAGGCAACGGGAGGGTCTTCCAGGGCCCCAGGCTGGGGGGCGTGGCGTCATCACACAGCCAGGCTCTGCCAGAGGACAAGCCTCCTTATCCGAAGAATGTGTCCTGATGACCACTGGAAGGACACAGCCTGCGTGGCTGCCATGGAAGGGCCAAGAATTTCACAATCAGCCTAGATGTCGCCGAGACACAGACAGAACGCAGGCCGCTGCGGACGTGCAAGGACTCGGGAAATATGCCGCCCATGTGGGCTCGGGGGGAGGGGGTGGTTACAGCGGAATAGGGACCCTAAAAGTGGTCTGCCCAGCCTCTGCTGAGTGCCCGATCTCCTGCAGCCATGAGCGTGTCAGTAATAACAGCAATAGTGAAAATGATGACGGGGCACCCACTGGGCACCGTGTCCCCCAGGCAGACATGGTAACCCTCCGGGGAGGACGCAAATTACATCCCTGCTTCTGGACCAAAGAGATGGGGCAAAGTGGCTTTTCAAGGTCCCGGAGTTCTGAGGTGGTGGCCAAGGTTCAAGCCCACGGCTCAGCCACCGCGCCACACGCCCACCTGGCACATGCCGCCGGCCCGCGCTTGGAAGACTCGGGTCCAGCTGGGGTCTGCAGGCTGGCCCCCCGAGCTGTGGGGACACCCTGAGAAGGAGTCCGCTCAGTGTCACCATGTGGTGAGGATGGGGACGGGGCGGGCTTCCTGGAGGGCCAGGTCTGCTGTGTCGGATTCTACTCGAGGTGATGGGGACCCAGGAGAGGCAGGCGCGAAGCGGTTCTGGGCCACCATGTGCAACAAGAAAGGGAGACTGAGCCCCGGGCCACCGACGAGATGAGGGGAAGGCGAGGGCCACGGAGGGCGCCAGAGGCAGCGCAGAAGAAGGCGCCAGAAGGGGTGGCGGGAAAGCGAGCGTAACCTTTGCCTAGTGAGGGAAGCGACCGACCTCGCCAGAGGCCCAGCGCGGAGAGGAGGTCGGGTGACCTCCGGGGAGCACCCCGGGCGTGGGGCGTGGGGAGGAGCGTACAGGGTCGCGGGGAGGAGCGCACGGGGTCGCGGGGAGGAGCGCACGGGGTCGCGGGGAGGAGCGCACGGGGTCGCGGGGCTTTTTCTCCCTCCAAGTGCGAACGCTCAGCTCGTTCACGAATTGAGGGTGAGACCCAGGGAGGTGGCGCTCAGGGCACAGCCTAAGGTGCTGGTCGGGCGGGGGCTGCGCGTGGGCGGCGGGGCCCGCAACACCCACGGCAGGACAGGGTCGTTTAAAGACAGAATCCGATCCCGCGTCGCCTAGAGGGCCGCACGTGTGGTCTTGGGCTGAAAAGCGGGGCCCCGAGCCCTGACGGAGGTGTCTGTGGCCGCAAAATCGCCGGTGCACAGGGCAGCAGGGGACAAGGAGGCAGCGAACGTCGGTCAGAGCCTCTGCGCGCGCAGCAGGTCACACCCGGATGCCCCCAGAAAAGCAGCCAGGAGTGTTAGGGGACCGACGAGGCCCGGCGGGGACGGAAAACGCAGCCCCGCGTGGCCGCCACACGCCAGAGCGAGCGCGAACGAGCCCGCGGGGCGGCGCCTCCTGCAGTTCGCGGCGAAGACGTCGCCATCGCTTCCCGGTACGTTCTCCCCCGCAGTCAGGAAGTTCAGCCTACTTGCCCGTGAGGTGATGGAAAACAAGAAATACACGAACAGTTTAGTTCCCCGATCTCGTGCGTCAGGGAAATGCACGATTTAAGAAATGAGCCATCGTTCAACCACCAGATTAGCAAGATCGAAAGTGTTTTAAGTTTCAAGTGTGGTGAGAAACTGAAAAAAAACACTGCTTTCTCAGAGGGTGGTGTAGACATAATACTGGTCACAGGCGTTGGAGGGCAGTATAGACACAGCACGGGTCACAGGTGTTGGAGGGCGATGTAGATGCAGCACTGGTTAGAGGTGTTGGAGGGTGGTGTAGACACAGCACTAGTCACAGGCAGAGGGTGGTAGACGCAGCACTAGTCACAGGCAGAGGGTGGTGTAGACGCAGCACTAGTCACAGGCATTGGAGGGTGGTGTAGATGCAGCATGGTGACAGGCCTTGGCTGCCCCGTGTGGCCATGTGACTCATTCTAGTCGTTCCCATACGAGGCGGTCCGAGCTCCGGCACTGGATTCTCACACGGGGTTCTCGGGTCCCCCGCTGATGCAGATGATGCCAGCACCGCGAGTGTTGACAGGTGAGGAGCGTTAAAGGCCGTCTCGACGGAGAAGTGGGTCGCGCCTGAAACCGGCCGCCACGTGGAAATGAACATACACGCCACGCGAGGAGCAGGTTACGGCACAGAGGGCCATAACCTCGCGGACGTGGGAGGTCTGTATTATGTCAGGGCTGCGACGGGTGGTTACGAAGTCGTTCCCAGGTGATTGGCATGTGAGGCCACTTTTGACATTTGGCTGTCATAGAACTCCCTGCCTCGGGCGCGTGCTTAGCCGGAATTCAGTCTGTTCTAGTTAGATTCGTGACCTTCCGGGCACAGGCATGATATTCCAGTGACGGTTGAGGAGGCCGAGGTTGTGGGCAGGTTAGGGCAGTATCTGCTGCACAAACATCTGTGGCGGGGCTAAACCAGCCACAGGTTATGGCCCCCCGGTCCTCGGTCTGTCAGGATGCAGGAGGGGTCTCTGCCTACCCATGGGGTGTCCCCTGGGAGGTCTCTGGGCTGGGCCTTCGTTCCTTTGTCCCCTCCACCCCCTGTCACTCATGTCTGACTAACTACCTAACACAATTAGTGGGAGGTGAGCAGAAGGGACGGTGTCGCCTCCCTTCAGAAGATCTAGGAGCCAGCATGCGGTCCACGAAGCTTGCCTTTCCTCTGTCGCAATGACCGACGGGGACCCAGGGACAAGCCGCTGCATCCTCCCGGGTCCCTGAGAGAGGCGAGCACGGGGCAGGCCTGGGCCAAGCACAGTGGACACGAAGCGTGGCTAAAGAAGACCTCTTGCGGGCCCGACCAGGGGCCTGGGGCCATCTGTGACCATGCCCGCCCGTCCCTTCGAGACTGAGGCGGGGCCTTGGGTGGGTCCCGTGAACACAGAGACGCTCACCGAGTGTGGCCCAGCCACCTTCGTCCCAGCACTTCTTAAAACACCCAACGCAATTCTCGTTCCGCACGGTCGACTGGCATTTGAGGCCGAGGGCGAATGAGCCGCCGAGCGAGAACCAGACACGAGCCGTCTGAAGGAGCAGAGACGGTGCGAGCAGCCGGGGCAGGCGGGACACGGACGCAGCCTCACCTCTGCGCAGAGCCAAAGCCCTGCAGCCGGGCGCCTCTGCCACTCTGCCGGGTAGAGGCACCGCGCTGGAGAGGGCGGGACAGGGCGGGGGGCCGCGGGGCTGGCCACGCAGCCGACGGGCAGGCGTCCACGCCGAAGGCGCCCCGTGCGGAGAGCTGAGGTCTGAGCTTAAGAGTCCAAGAGGACCTCAACCCCCGGGTGGGGAACCCCCAGGCTCGCACGAGCTCCCCGAGGGCTGCGTGCTGGGAACAGGTGCGTGTGAGCTGGTCTGGACGGTCTGCAGCCTGGACCCCGCCCGGATCGCCGCGTCTGGCCCCGGCGGGCGCCTCCGGTGGCGGAGCCGGTGCGTCTCCTGCAGACGCTGTTGATCTGTCCTGCCAGGGACCGATAAGACATGACGATCAGGAGACACGTGGCTGCCAACCGGGGCGGACAAACAATGCGGGGGAAGCGGAATCCGCGGTCGGGAGACACTGCGGTCAGCAGGCCAGGGCTCTAAATAACCACGGCACCTGCGCTCGAGAAAATGCAGGAAGTGGTGGGAAAAATCGATGGAAAGAGAGAGTTTTATCATTAAAAATGGAATCCATAAAAGGACCTAAGTGGGAATTCTAGAACTGGAAAAAGATACGGTCTCTGAAATTAAGACACCGCTCCGTGGACTCAACGGCCTGAGCTCCGGGCTCTGGGCCCATGAGCGGTGGCGAGAAATACGACTAAGGCCGAAGGGGAGGAGGGGAAAAGCAGAATGACGGACGTGCGATCCGAGCCCGTCCGTCCGCCTGCGCCTGCGGCCCTGGGCAGGGGGGATGGGGGCTGTGACCCCGGCTGGGGGGAGGAGCCGTGACCCCGGGCGGGAGCGGGGAGGAGCCGTGACCCCGGGCCTCCTCGGGCCAGGAGGCGCCGTCCGGCAGGTTAGGGGCCCGCGTGCCCCCAGCAGGGCTCGCACGGGGAGACCGCCAGGACGCACGGCAGAAACCGCCGGGCACGGAAGGAAGAGACGCTCCCAGTGACCAGAGAAACCGGCATGTTCTTCGAAGGCGCGAAAATGAGAGTGAGAGCAGAGTCCTCGGCAGGGACGGAAGCGGCTGGGAGACGGCGGGTGACGGCGGGAACGCGCCGGGACTGAGCGGCAGCTGCCGACCCAGAGGCTCTCGCCGCAAGGCAGGAGCCAAGACTATTCCAAAACGCGGCCTTCGGACGGGAAGGAGAAAGTCTCTGCCGGGACGCGGGCCGCCGGCGGGAGCGGAGGGTGCGGGGAAGGCCGGGCGAGTCGCGGCGGCGGCGGTGGGTGCCAGCGGTGGTGGGTGCCGGCGGCGGCGGTGGGTGCCGGCGGTGGTGGTGGGTGCCAGCGTGCGGAATCCGCGCCGAGAGCGCATGCGAGGAAAGAAGGGGGCCGGACGCAGGGGCGGCGAGTGGAGCCACAGACCCAGCGGGACGGGAACTCGGCAGAGCCTCGGTTCCCGCCGGCCCGGGACGTGTTACCAGGAGTCGAGGTCGGAATCTCTAGGGCGGCCACCTCCAAACAGGAAAAGAATGTCGACCTGGCGACCGGGAGAAGGAACGTGGAGTAACCCGCATGTTTCGTTCACCTGGAAGATGGTCAGAAGCCAGGGGACGGGGGGCGTCAGCCAGATGGCAAATAGGAAACGAGGCGACAGACAAGGAACCAACGACATAGAAATGCCGTCGCGTGGAACGGGCTAAATACTCCAGTAAAAGATCAGCAGTGTCGGGCTGGATACAAAAAGTAAAACCCGATGATGAGCCGTTTAAAAGAGACACTGCCTGACCCTCTGATGGACCGCGCGGCCACGCCCGAGAGGGAGCCGCGGAGCTCGGCACTTCGGATGGACGAAGCGGAGGCCGCTGAGACCCGGCGCCTGTCCGGAGCCAGGCACGGGACATGAACGCCTGGCGCAGCGTCGAGAGCAGGCGACGTAGGAAACAGACTCCGACCCGGGTCAAAGAGGAGAGAAATCCAACCAGAGAGAGATGCGCCGCCTCGCCCCGCGGCTGGCTCGCTCCGCAAACGGAAACACACGACAGGGCGGGGACATTCTGAACGACAGGCTTGACGGGCCTGACCTAATTGACCAGTGATGCAGACCACTGCACCCCACAACCGCGGAACCCACGTTCTGCCGCTGGCACGCGGTACCTCCGCCGGTACTGGCTCGTGAAGCGAGCCGTTCAGGAGCGTGTTCCTGGTCGCCGTGGAATGAAGCTGGAAATGAAGACACAAACACCACTGGAAAGTCCCCTCCTGCTTGGAAGCTAAGCCATCTGCCTCTAAAGCGTAGGTCGCAGAAGCCACCGCCAAGGAAACAAGACAGGGAGCTGATGGCTCACGGAAGCGCCCACACCAGACTAGAGCAATACAGCAAAGCGGTGCGCAGAGGGAAACTTACCTAACGCGCGTTCATTTGAAAAGAAGAGAGGCCGAGAACCAGTGAGCCAAGTTCCTATCGCAAGAAGCCAGAAAAAAGCCAAGCCTAGGGAAAGCAGAAGGAAAGAAAGAATGAAGACACGGCAAGAAATCAATGAAACAACACGAATACCCGTCAGAGGGAACCCACAGAGCCGAAACTCGGTTCTTTAAAAAGGTCGATGCAAGGAATATATCTCTAGCAGAAGCGATTAAAGGGGGAAGAAAGAAAGCGTAAATAAATAATATTGGGACTAAAAAAGCAAGAATGAGATGATAATGGATGACGTAGATTCAGGGAGCCGACACCCTCTAGAACGCGGCTCGTGAAAGTGGACAGCGGATATTTCATCCGAATAGTCTGGCATTTATTAAATAAATTGTACCTGTTGTTAAAACATTTCTCACCAAGAAAACCCAAATTACATCGGTGCACGTCCCCGGCCGTGTAAGGGAGAGCGAACGCTGACCTTACACGAGCCATCCTAGTGGGTACGAAAGGAGGAAACGTGTCCTTGGTATTGAAACCCCACACGGACCCTGGGAGAGGGCGCGTCCTTCCCGAACGCACGTGGAGAGACGTGGGCACGTGCGGAGCCGATGAATAGAATTCAGACTCTAATGGAAGAAAGAGAGACATCATGGGATCATGTCGATAAACGCAGGGTTTAATAAAACCCAACAGGAAAAACTCTTAGCAATAGGGAATAGATGTGATTAATTTTCCTTAAACCAATAGGAGAACACGCTAGAAACATGAGCCTCCTGAGAGCAGGAATGAGATGAGGGAGCCGGTATCAACGGTCGCATTCAACGTGATATTTGACTTTGGAACAGGTGCATTCGGGCAAAAAATAATAAATGGAAACCCAGGAAAGAAATAAGTGGCTGCCACGCCTGGCACGTAGGAGAGCCAGGGCAATCTGACCACAAACTCTTAGAATGAAGGAGTGAATTTCGCAAAGTCACCAACTATGTTTTTACATATCAGAAACAAAATTTTGGAAAATAAAAATTTAAAACCCAGACTATTTACAATCACGTTAAAAACATCTAACGCCAGAATAACACCCTTGCTTATCTTTGTAATAAAAAAGGTGTATGACTTCTACATTGAAAATTCTGAAATATTTTTGAAAGAAATTAACCAAGACCTAAATAAATGGGAAATAATACTATGTTTATAGATGGGAAGACTAAATATTGACATTTTTATGTCAAATCTCAAAATTATCTATAATCAGTACAAATTCTGGTCAAAACACAAGGGTTTTTTATATTTTTCACGTTTTTTAAAAAAATGCGCTTTGCCTCTTCCTTCAAACCATGCAACAAAAGTCTATCCCAGTGTGCATGGTTGGCTGGCAGGTTTAAATGCAGACGGCCGAGCAAGAAAACTTTAGAGAAAATCGTAGAAGCGCATCGCCGTGACCTTGGAGTAGCTAAATACTTCATAAGTAGATAACACAGAAGCACTCGCCACTGAAAAAATGATAAATTGGACTATATTAAAATGAAAATTCCTGCTCGTCGAAAGACACCATTTAGAGAGAAGTCGCGAACCACGGAAGGGAAGACATTATTTGCAACCCGGGTCTGACAAAGGACCGTATACGGGATATGTTAAAACTGCAAATCATCGCAAGAAAGACAGACAGACGGCCCCACAGGACAGTGGGCTGACGGCTTGGGCACGTCAGGCAAGAGGACATCCAACGCCAGTTGACGTGTAAGAAGCGCTCATGCCATCGGCCACCAGAATGCCAAAAACGAAGACGTGGGCAGCGCCGAGGTTTTTAAGGGTTTCGGGTTGCATGTTTTATTAACGCTGTGGTTGTGTTCATAAGAAACGTGCCAAATTCTGAGGAGACGGCGAAGCAGCTGGAACTCTCGCCCGCGGCGGGTCGGCCCAGGAATCGGCGCGAAACTTCGAGACGATGTTCGACGAGGCCCGGCAGGAACGGGTCTCGAAACCAGAATGACGTGGCAGCACCATCTCCAGGAACCCCCCACCGGAAAGGAGCAGACCGCCCACCCAGAGTCGCGTGGCTCATTTGTGGGGACTCGGCGTGTGTCAGGGAGGCTGGCGGGCACCCCTCAGACACGCAGTGGGTCAGCGAGTGCGGTGAGCCCGGTGTCTCAGGGGGACCGGGCACGGGGATGCCAGCACGGGCGCGGGAGCTGGGCTGGGCTGGGCAGGGCGCACGGGGACCGGGGCGCGCGGGGGCCTCCGGGGTGCCGGTCACGCCCCGTGCCTGTGTCTGGACTCGGCCCGCACCGCGCGCGGTCCCTTGGTGAAGACTCCGAGGGGTATGTTTTTGACTTGCGTCTTTTCCATTTGTACAGTGTCCTTCAGACACGTTCACCAGGAAAACCTCACGCCCGAGCGCACGGCGGCGTCCGCAATGTGACCGTGTCCCGGCTGCATCGTCCGCGCCAGGAAAGCAGGGGGCCGCCGGAACACCCATCGTCGGGGACGCGATTACGCCACCTATTGCCCGTCGATACTGTGGGACCCCAGGTAGAACTTGGACCACATGACGCCGACTGACAGAAGCAGGGCCGGGGCGCGTGGCCCAGCTACACCGCGAGACCCCAAAACGGCCCGCAGGACGAAGCACAGCTGCTCAGACGGGCAAAGCAGACGTTTCGAAGGTTACACATTGATGTGCAAACACACGGACCTGTGTCCTCAGGATAATGCACCAATCGTCGCCATGAGTTTTTCTGAGGAAGCGACTAGAACGAGGGTCGGAGGTCAGAACCGTGTTAGGGTTATATTTATTATATATAATGACGTGCGTTATTACAGTTTACTACAAAGAGAATGTCATCACGATTACTCGAGTAATTAAAAGTAATACTTCAAATGATCAATGGAAGATTTCCAGATGGGAGATTTTCTAGGCAAATAAATAAATGCCTCGATATATTTTAAAAGTTACGACTGTACAGATGCAATTATTTTAACTCGAAGGGCCAAAACTAGAAGCTATTTACAATAAAAAAAAAAAATCCTTGCTAACCGGTGATTAAAAGGCACTCCTGTAAACATAACATCTGAGGAGAAAGGAAAAAAGAAATAGTATTTAAATTCTAGAGTATCAGGAAAACAACGAAATCGCTAACCACGAGGGGCTCCACGAAGCCGTCCTCAAAGAGGACGTCACATCTTCAAACGCTTTCACTGCCGAATGAGCAAAACAGATGAAAACTTTTCAGTCAATGGATTGTTTTTTTAAAAGCCGTTCCAAGGAAGATTAAAATAGTGGAGATAATAGCAGAAGTTATTAAAATAGGAAAGGGAATGACTAGAATCGATAAGTGAATTAAGGACACGAGGCTTCGAAAAACCCAACGCAACGGAACAAACTCTGGCTACTCTAGTAACTGCAAATGAGGAGGGGTGGGAAGTAGCAATTAAGCAAAATTTTAAATCGTAAGCAATCAAATGAACATTCAGACAATTTAAACAATTGCCAAGGACTTCCTCGCACAGTCGTACGCTACCAAATCTGAATGAAAACAGATAAATTATCAAGGTTGACATTAAAAGAACTCGAAAACATAAGTAAATCATTATCCCAGGGGAAAAAAAAATTTAAAAATAGAAGAATTACCTCTTGAGGGGACGCCGGATCCAGGCTCTGGTTGGTGAGATATCGTGAACTTTTACGGCACGATTAATTTGAAAATTACGTACTCAGTTTTAGAAACTTATGAATTTGGAAAACTTGCTAAGTACCTTCGGCAAATATAATAGAACCCACAGTGTGTCCTTCAAACTATATTAAGTAGGAATTACATAAAAAGAGAATTCTACTGTCTCATAAGGTTTATTACCTTATATTTTCAACATGCAATAGGAAAATGACACAAAAATAATTCCATTTATAGCAACGTTTGAAAACGAAATAGGTTAGGAATTTGCCGAAAGTCACCCGAGACCTCTACACTGTAAATGAAAAACGAAGCACTTTTTACTAAAGAAAATCTCTGAGAGAACTTAAAAGCTAAATCGATGGGAGGAGAATTTGGTGTCGGAGGGGAAAACCTCTCAGGCCCTTTGTAGAGAAAGCTTGCCAGTGAACTCCCACCGTAAGGAGCCATCGTCCCCTGCTCTGGACGCAGACCCAAAAGTCCCAGTCAGCTCTGCAGCCGGCAGAAGGGGGCGCCGAGCCCAGCCGAGGAGTGAGCAGCTCAGACCCAAGCTAGTGGGTCTGCAGGCCTTCGGGGGCAGAGGGGAGGGGTCTGGGGTCAGGGAGCCCCCCTCTCGGTGTTAGGGAGGCTGCTGGCCTCTTTCACGTAGTATTTTGCTGTGTTTTTGCCATGTTTAGATGCACAGATACTTACCACTGTGTCGCAAGCCCCTGCAGCCCTCAGTCTAGCAGCGTGCCGTCCAGGCTGGCAGCCCGGGGGTGCAGCGGGCTGGGCCATCCAGGGGTGGGGACCAATCGATGCACGAAGACGCACACCCCCGTCGTTAGGGGTCACAAGACTGTAATAAAGAGATGAGCAGAAATAAATAAAAATTTAAAAAACGATAGACAAGAAAAACAAAGCCGAAAATCGATTTTTTGAAAAGACTAATAAAATGGATAAACCCTTCTCTCGAGGAATTAAAGAAAAAGAGAGGAGAGACACGTGGCTACGTCGGGGTTGACGGGGGACGGCTCCGAGGACGCAGCAGATAAACGGGGCTCGCGAACAACTTCATTCAACACGGTCCTGAAATGGACACTTTCTTGGGGCAAAATGTATTGAAATTGCCATAAGATAAAATGAAAACCGGGCTAGCTCGCTGCGTGTGTCGATTTGAATTCATCACCCAAAACCTTCCCACCAGGGAAACTCCAGGCCCAAGTGTTTTCGCAGGTGAAGGCCAGTGAATGCCAGGAGACGCTGCCAGTGTCGCGGGCTGAGGCCAGCGTCACCAAACTCCAACAAAGCCATTTCAGGAGAAAAAAAGAGAGAGGGACCATGATTTTTTACAAACGTAGATGCATGTCTTTAATTATATATTAGCAAAATTAATGTAAGCAATTATATATTAACAAATTCTATTAATTATATATTAGCAAAGCCTATTAATTATATATTAGCAAATGAGCAATAGTCAGAGATACACGTACATCAGAATTCTATATACGCGCTTACGTCGTGGCCGCGCGGGGTTTATTCCAGGAGTGAAAGGTCGGGTTCTATTAGAAACCCGGGCGACGTAATTCACTTTGTTTACTCCGATGAGGGAGACACTGCGATCGTCTCCACAGTGGCGGAGAAAGCTCCACTCCCGCTCAGGAGCAAAGGAAAAACGCTGGGCAGACGAAAAATCGGGAGAAATCTGATCAAGGAAATCTACTAAAAGCCTAAGGATAACAAACGTCATTCTTAATAGTGAAATATCGGACACTCTCCCCCCTGAGGCTGAAAACGCTGTTATCCATCATCGTGCTGGCTGTTCCGGCCGGGGCAGGAGACGAGGGAAAGACATAAAAGCCGTGCCGTTTAGAAAGAAAGACGTAAAATGCTATTTAATCACAGATAACGCGATTTCGTAGATAGAAAATCACGAAGAATCTAAGAAACAATTAATAAAACTGATCGGTGAGTATTATAAGATGCAGAATTCAATGACAAGATACAAAAATTCGTTTATTGCCCCAAATTTTCAATATGCAATGAGAAAATGACATTAAAATAACAATTCCATGAATAATGACAAAATATTTACATAGGTTAGGCGTGTGCTGAAGGCTATATAAGACCTCTAATTGTAATCTAACTAAAAAAGTGCTTTTTTTATTAACAAACACCTTTTCGAGAACGTGAAGAAAACCCGAACAAATGGGAAGATAGGACACGATCACAGACCGAAAGGCCCGATATTGTTAAGAGGTCGATTCTCCCCAAACGGAACGACAGATTCAGTGAAAACCCCAGACGGATTTCCGTAGACATTGTCGAATCGATCTTAGAATTTATTTGGAATCGCAAAGGACCGAAAATAGCAATAGCAACTTTGAAAGAGAACAATGGGACAATAGCACAATCTGACTTCAGAACTGACTGTAAAGCTGCAGGAATTAAGACAGTGCGTTTTGGTGTAGAAGTAGACAAATTTTTCAACGGGATGAAAATAGAGTCACGAAATAGACTCCTATTTACACGATCGATTGATCTTTAAATAACGCACCCCAGCAATTCCACGGGGAAGGAAAGCATCATCGACGCGTGATGCTGAGTCGCCTGCATAGGCACGTGGGGAGAAGCCAGCTCCTGTCCCGGGCGGTGCCACGCCGGAGGCGACGTGCAGTTGGGGCGCACGTGTCGCGCCGACAGCCAGGGGCACAGAGCTCCTAGGAGCCACATAGAAGGGCTTCGTGACCCCGGAGAGGCAAACCTTCCCTCGACAGAAAACAAAAAACAACGCCCCTGAAAGAAAGAAAAAAAGAAAGTTAGATTTTGACTTCGGCAAACATAATAACTTCTGGTCTTCAAAACGTATAATTAAGGGACCGAAAAGGTGAGAGTTGCCCTGGGAGAAAATCTTCGCAATTCGGGTACCCGCCGAAGGACCTGTACCCGGAGCCCAGGAAGAAGCCCTGCTGATCCCTGATAAAAAGACAAAGCGCGGCAAAACGGGCAAAACCCTTTGGCAGGCCCGTCAGCAAACACCAAACGCGAGTGTCCGAGGACAGGAGGGCGCTCGACACCATTCAGGACCCTTGGGCGAGGACGACGGCCCCACGTCGCACCCACAAGAGCGATGAAGAGACGGTGAACGCCAAGCGCTGTTGATGACAGAGACCAGAAGCCTGTGCCCTGCAGCGGGGTGGGCTGGCGGCCACTCAGGCGCAAGTCACCGCGGACCCCTGACCCCTGACTCGGCCGGTCCCCACCAGACACGGGTCCCCACCCCCGGGAAGTGAAAACACACGTCCGCAGGCAGACGCACGACACCGTGGAGCAGCCTTGTCCGTAACGGCTGGCCCTGGAAGCGGCCCAGGTGTCCATCAGCAGAGAGCGGACGACATTGCTGAGCCGCACGCTCAGCGGACGCCACGCGGCAGGAGAGGGGGTCGGCGAGGGGCGCGGGCAGCCACACGGGTGAGCCCTGGAGTCGTCACGAGGATTCGAGGGGCCAGACGCGGGCTGCGTGTCGTGTCCTTCCGTTTACTTCAAGTTCAAGAACGGACGGAACGAGCCCACGACGACTGAGCCCAGACGGTGGGTGCCTAGGGATCGGGGACGTGCTGGAGGGGTGATGGCGGTGCTTCACATCCCGATTAGGGTGACGACCACGCCGGTATATAGATTCAGGGATCAGAGCTCAGCGCAGCCACCACTGGGACCTCCCCTCCCCGGGCCCCAGGAATGGCTGGTCTGCTCTTCCTGCAGGCGGGCCTGGCCCCTCTCCACGGGGCTGCACCCCGCAGGTCGGCAGCTGGCAGACCCGAGGCTTGGGATCGGGCCGAGACCCCCTAGACCCCACCTGCTCGTGGGTAACTCGCACCCTCTCTCATGGGCCCCTCAGCCCTCCCAACCGCTCTTGCCTCTGCTTCCCACCCCACCCAGCACCCCCGCCTGCTCTCGTGCTTCAGCCCGCCCTGATCTGCCCAGAGCCCCCCACGACCCAGGTCTCTGGGTCCTCCCACAAGCCGTCCCTCCCTCTCCCTCTCCAAGGCCCGAGCCTCTAAGAGAAGAAGCTGCCCTGCAGGGCACCCCAGCCCTGGCTCCCCCCACCCCCACCTCACCGCCCTGCCACACCCGACCCGTGTGGCTGTGTCCCGAGTGGTCTGTGTACCTTGGGCCTGACCTGCACTCCCGCAGGGCCGGCGGCCTGGCTCAGCGTGACTCCATTTGCTAAAGGATGCTGCTCCAGAACCAGGGTGCCTGAGCCGGGGGCTGCAGCTCAAGGACAGGGGACAGATTGGTCCCAGCGCTTCAATGGGGGGTCAAGGTGGCCGCAGGGGCAGGAGCCAGTCTGGCCCGCATTCTCGAGGGCCAGGGGAAGAGCCGGCACTGGTCAGGCGTTGCCCAGAGAGCACTGTGTGGTGATGAGCCAGGTCCCCCGGACACTGGCTCTGCAGTCGGGGTCCTTGGTGGCCATGAGCCTGCAGCACATCTCACTGTGCTCCTCAGCACGGGGGGTCCCCCTGAGCCTGTTGGAGCTGAGAAAGCCTGCATGCCTGGCCTGCCGCAGTGCTGACCGCTGGGGCGGGGAGTGGGGAGGAAGCGCCACCCCCTCGTCCTCAGCCAGCTGACAGTCTGGGAGGCAGGAGGGAGAATGACCCCGAAACAAAGGAGCCGCCTCCTTCAGAAGGAGCCGGGAAGGCGAGGGGCCGGCTCCCTCCCCGGCTGTGCACCTGCCTCCCCCCACGTGGCAGGAAACGTGCTCATAAAATATTGATTGGTTTGCACAAGCCTTGGGTAGTCACGGGGAAGGAATGGGGAGACTTTTGCATGTAAATTAGATTCGTTCGGCACGTCCTTAACCCTGTCCTGCCGGGCACCTCGGACACCTCTTTGAGTTCTCCAGGACGCGGGCAGGAGGCCGGGGTGGCCTCAGGGCAGCCAGGGACGCGGGAGCTGGCCGTGTCCGGCATCACTTCTCAGGGAGGGCCATGTCGCCTCTCTGCTCACCGGGCCGCGGGCCACTCTTCCGGATCCAGGGACAGAGTTGCGTCAGCCCCTCACCGCGGCCCGGGCTCGGTCTCAGCAGCAGACGCAGACTCTGGAAGCTTCCAGCCAGGCCTTGGCACCGCGTCATCTGGGAAGCAGCTTGGCTCTGAGGCTGGCAGAGCTTCCGTCCTGACTTTTAAATGTCATAACCCGCTTGCTAATCCCGCCGGGAGCAGCGGAGGCGTCTGCAGATCCGATCCGGCACCCAGGCCGGAGAGGAGCAGCACCTGCCGGCCTCGGCTTCCACACGCGCCGTGAGAGCATCACTGCGCCTGCCCCGCGAAACTGCGGACGGACTCAAACGGTCGCGTGTGCCCAGCCCCCGCCGCTGGCCAGGAAATCGCACAGCTGGAGGGGCGAACAAACGACTGAGTGGGTAAGTGAAGAAACGAGGGTCGCTGTGGGACCTTAGCTACCCCGCACGGCCTGACGTCAGGAGCCCTTGGGCTCGGGATGCCTGCGGCCTTCGGGGGTGCTCCAGCCACCCTGGGGCCCAGACCCCCTGCAGGTCCGGCCCCCTCTCCAGCCCCCAGCTCCCTCCAGTGCTCCTGGCCCTGTGCTCCGCTCCGCCATGCTCCCCCACAGTCCTGACCTCACACAGGCCTGCGTGTCACTAGACACCCCGCCATTCTCGGGCCCCCCTGACCCAGGTCCTCAGGACCCTCTGCCCCTCCAACCCTTCTAATGACCATCTGATGCCAGGCTGCTTCCAGGGACTGTGTCCCAACCCACCAGCAACCTGGGAAGTAGGCAGCGCCCTGGCTTAAAGTCCAGCTCCGCGTTGGCTAGCCACCACTGTGCAGTGCTTAGGGTCCTAGGCAGTCACAGCTGTGGAGCTTGACAGCTTCTTCCCAGCTATCTGTGCATCCACCCCCACCCCCATCCATTTACCAACCTATTCGTCCGTCCGCACCCACCCAAATCGTTCAAATACCCGTCATCCATTGACATCCGTTCATTCAATCCGTCTAAATGTCAATCCCCCCATCCCCATCCACTTACACACATCCATCATCCATTTCGTCCACCCCACCTATCCATCCATCCATCCGTCGAATTTCATCCCACCCACCTATCCGTCCGTACCCATCCGTCCGTTCGTCCGTCCACCCATCTATCCGTTTGTTCGTCGTCCCGCCCCGTCGCACTTTTTACTTGCATAAAAGAATCCGACTTAAAGTACTTTACTTTACGTCCGTCCGTTTCCATTCATGCCCGTCCGTTTCGTCGTCCATTCAAATCCGTCCGTCCGTCCGTCGTCCGTCCGTCCCGTCCGTCGCCCCGTCTACGTCATTCAATCCGTTTCGTCGTCATTCCGTTTCGTCCGTTCATTCCGTCCCGTCATCCGTCAAACCGTCCGTCCGTCAACCATTCAAAATAAAATCCAAAATTATACTTTACATGCGTCCGTCATCTGTCACCCCGTCATAATCTGTCGTTTCATTCGTCCGTCGTCGCAAAATCTGTCGTCCGTCGACCATTCGGTCCGTCCATTCAAATTCAAATCCAAATCGCACCTTTGTCCGTCGTCGTCGTTTTGGCTTTTTGTCTGTCGATACCCAAATAAAACCGCATATATCCGTCTGACCGTCCGCGTTTCAAATTCCCAAAATGCGTCAGTCTAAGGTCGGGTCTAAAGATTCATTCAAATTAAAAACTTGGTCCGTCATTGAGAACAAATTCCGTTAAAATAAAATCCCCGTCACCATCCTTGTGTCCTTCCTTGCCCTTTGACTCGACTAAACTGGGCGTGAGAAACGACTTCTGTGCCTGAATAGCCCCAGGAAGCTTGGGTTTAACTGACTTTCGGGGTCCTTCAGTGGGTTTGTTTATTTGTTTATTTGTTTGCTTGTTTGTCTTGCTTTCTGGTGCTGGTGCGGTAACTAGCTGGAATCACTTCAGCAGCCACGGGCCTGGGTTTATTCCACACACGGGTGAGGAGGGGTGCGGAATCTGTCGGGGCACAGACACATTCCAGGACAGAAACGACATCGGACCCCACCCGCCTGCCCTGTTCCGTCATGCCCCGGGCAGCTCTCCCCGGCCAGCGGGGAGGGAGGCCCGGTTCTCTGTGTCCCGACAGCAAGACAGACACCTTTGTTCTCCTGTGTCTGGGCTCCGAGAGCTGCGGCTGAAGCGTGAGGTCTCCCTCTCATGTCCCCACCCTGTCCCCACCGCGCCCTGCCCGAGTGTACACCACACGTGCTCTGTCACGGTGCTGCCTGGGGCACGGGGCCCCCACCAAGGGGCTCCGAAGGTGAGGTGGGACATGGTTCCGAGCAGAATGAAACACACACAAGTGCACGCACGCACACGCGTGCACACACACTCCCACGGACAGGTGCACGTGGACACAGGCACACACACACCCCGGCTCTGGCCGTGTTTAAGCCAGGCCAGCACCCTTCCTTCTGGGGGCAAAGCTTTGGAGATCTTGGATGGGGGCTCTGGGGTTCGGCCCCTCCTTTGTGTGTGTCCTTTATGAGTGACCTTGGCCAAGCCTGTCACCCTGGATTCCACTTTTCCCAGGAGCTAGACCAAGGAGTTGGACCCAGGAATGTCCCCTGCCCTGTGAGTCTCACTCACTGGGTCCTGCGATGGCAGCTCACCTGGGCCTTCAGCATTAAGGCACACGGGTAGCTGGTGAGGGGTAACTGTCACTTCAAGAAGCAGTCAGACGACAAAGTGAGGTCTGGAACAGTGTGAATGGCCCCCTAGGAGCAGGACCTGGTGAAGCTCCGGGGGGAAAGGGCCACCTTCTCTGTGCTCCCTGAGCCCACCCCAGCCAGCCCCTGGGACGCAGTGGTGAGGGGCACAGACCCCCCCCCCGCAGGGGGCCCCAAACACAATGGGCCCCGTCTCATCATTCCTCCTAGCTTCAGTCGTCCTGGGAAACTCCATCTACGTGGCCCGAACGTCTGTTTCCTGACGCATTCGTTTTAGACAGAAAGCCTCTCCCGTTGTGGCGAGGGACGGAGACGGTCCAAGCCCGACGCTGCTCTCCCGGGACCCCTGGCCACCCGGCTCTGCAGGTGCCACCGCCCCCTGCACTCGTGCCGAGAGCTCTGCATGTTTAGCTCTGTGCCCTAAGTGGGATTAAATCTCCCACGCTTTGCCTCTTTGCTGATTTTTTTTTTTTTTTAGCCAAGGCAACCCTTGGTTGACCTCACAGATTGCAAGGACCTTGTCAGTTTACAATCCCTTATTTTTAAAAATTTTTTAAAATTTTTTACGCCTACAGCACCTGGGCTTCCTAGGTGGTCTCCCATCCAAGGACTAACCAGGCCCGACCCTGCTTAGCTTCCGAGATCAGATGGGATCGGGCACGTTCAGGGTGGCATATCTCTTTGCCGATTTTTTAAAACTGAAAACCACTAAGTAGCATTTGGGTACGATGTAGGATCACACAGACTCCAGCTCTGACAGGAACAGGGAGCGGACTTTCCCTCCCCGCCGAAGACAATAGCTGTATAAAACAATGGCTGGCTGGCCTCGAAACTGGCAGGGCGTTTTCTGAGACAGTGACGTCAGACTCCACCCGCCCGCCTCAGGGAGGTGACTCCAGGAGGCCTGGAGGGGGTGTCTCGGCCCAGCGCAGAGCCCACAGCTCCTGGCGTCGAGGAGAGAGAACCAAGAACTCAAGGAGGACGAGGTATGTAGAATTTGCAGAGCAGAGGACCTGAGCGCAGAGAAAGCTCTGGAAGGGAGAGAGCGGAGCTGCATGCAGAGCTCGGAGGGCCGGGACCTACCTGGAGACACGGCGGGGACCTTCCCAGCAGACAGCGACTTACTTTATGAAGCTGCCGATCTGACATGGCGCCAGGTCGGACAAGCACAACAGCGAAGCTGAAGAGGGAGCCAGAGCCGGGACGAGGGGCGTCACGGGTGTGAACTTGGCCCAGGATGGAGGGGCGCTACCCGCCTCGGGGAGGGTGCGTGAGCCGGCGCGTGGCGCTGGCCCGGTGGAAAAAACACACGTCACGTCGTGGAGAGAAAAATGGCAGGTGGGTAAAAAAACCCGCACGTCAACATGCAAAACCTCCACAGATAACGTAGGGCTTTATACCGATATCACAAAACGTAAGCGGAAATTTGGTGCATCGGACACATTAAAATTTAAACTTCTGTTCGGCAAAACACGCCATCCATAAAGCAAGAAATACCAGCCTCGGTCTGGGAGGATGTATTTGCAACCCACGTAAGCCATGAGGTATTGCTACCCAGGTACATAAATAACGCCTGAAAATCAATAAGAAACAGGCGAGCCAGCCGACGGAAAAGCAAGCGAACGATAGGGCACCATAAATACAACGTGCAGTAAATATGCGAAAAGATGCTCGACTTCACCGCCAGCACCGAGGCGCACAAATTAAAACAACGAGATGCCATCTTTCACCCATTAGAGTGTCAGACGTTAACGAGTCTGATGCACTGAGCGTCGCCATCAATCTGTGGGAGCGGGCGTGCCTCCCGCTGCCGGCGGGGGCGCAAAGGCACGTGGCTGCTCCTGACGGCGATCTGTCAATACTCGATAATAACGACGATGATCGCGGTTAATACTTACCACTCACGAAGCGCCGGGCGCCGCGGGAAGCATCCTGCACAGCCGATTATCTCGGAAAGATAAGACCCTGGCAGACTCAGGTGAGGCCATGGGCTGCGGCGGGGGTGGCGCGGCCCGCAGGGGTGGGAGCGGCCGGGAGTTCCCTGTGGGCAGCCGCCCGGCACCGTGCCCTGTCCCCACCGCAGGACAGCCCACTGCAGTCGAAAGGAACACGCTGCACCCACCCACGGCAGTCGACACGGATAAATTTCAGAAACTTGACGAGTGAAGAAAGCACGTTGCAAGCATTTTCACCCTATTTTACCATTTACATAAACTTTGGAACGCATAAGTGTCGTTTGTGGGCGCGAACAATAATAAAAGCGTGTTTTTAGTCACGAGCGTGGATATCAAATACAGACTCGCACCTGCGAACAGGACACGCTCACCCTCGGCCAGACCAGCAGCTCGGTCCCCCATCGGCAGAGGACGGCGTGTTGCACAGGACGAGAACTCTGCGGCCATCAGACAAGCTGTGTGCGTCGTCACAGCGGGAGGGACCCTGCTTTGTCCCCTCTACGCTGCTGTGTGTTCGGGCGCCCCCCAGCCGTGCACCCCCGCGTTACCCGCATAACTCAAACCGATGACTGTGACAGCGGAAAGGAAACAGAACAGGCAGGTCGGGCGCACAGGTCTGGAGCTGAGGGGAGGAAGCAGGAGGAAGGGCCGGAGGTGGGTCGTCAGGGGGCAGATGGCCTCGCAGCCCTGGACGGGGACGTGTCTCTGGGCAGAGGAGAGATGAGGGCCCGGGATGACCCCTGAGGCGTGAGGAGGGAGGGGGACCGGCCAGGGGAACCAGGAAGCCGTGGCCAGAGAGGCAGTGACGCCAGAGCAGGCGGAGAAAAGCGAGGGGAGCCGGGGCCCTGGGGAGGGCGGGGGGCTGGGCCAGGAAGGGCAGGGGTGGCCCAGACTTGGCTTCTGCAGAAGTGAGCACCCGACGGCCTGCGGCCCGGAGGCACTGCCCATGGGTGCAGAGAGCAGGGGCGGAGGTGGCCTCGCTGGCTGCCAGGGGGCGGGCGCGCCCTCACGCAGGGCGGGACGGCTCAGCAGGCCCACGGGGTCAGGCGAATATGAACTTCGATGCCAACCGTCCTGGCTGCGGAATGCCGCCGGGCAGCCATTGCTGGCGCTCATCTGGACACCCTGGGCTCACGGGAGGCGGAATGGCTCGCCCTGTGCCCGTGCGACTCTACGTGGCACCACGACCGGGGACCCGCCCATCTGCTCGTGGAATCGGGAATAACCTGCTTCTTCGCGGCCAGCAGGGTTGGGACCTGCGTGCCGGCAGCCTGACCGCCGTGCGAGGTGCAGGAGGCCTGGCCCCCAGGAGCGGAGCGCGTATGCCAGGCCCGGAGTGGGGCCGGGCGGCCTGGACACGCGGGGCGAGGCCGTGGGGCGCCGCCTGGGCAGCAAGCATTCAGGAAGGGCTTCGATTGTCCCATCTCTGGGGCTGGTGACACCACGACCTGGAACAATGATCCCGGAGCAAGACGTGCGCGTAAAGCTGGGTTTTCAAACCCGGTTTTGGGCAGAGTGTGGTTTCCGGGTTAAAAATAAACAGCAGAAACACCATTCCGCACTCAGGAGTGTCTGCCGAGTTGGGGGCGCGGGGGGGACCAGGGACGAGTGTTTGGGTTGCATGTTGTCCCTCAGGGCATGGATGGAAATGGTGGGTTCCTCAGGCTGGGACCACCCTGGGGTGGGAGGGGGCCCAGCCCCCGCCCCAGGAGGAAACGCGGCTGGAGCGCGCGGTGCAGACCCTGAGCGGGAAGGGGCTCTCGCTAACGCCGAGTCCGAGCCGACTCAGTCTAGACCCCGTTCCCCAGCAAGAAAAGTGGCTAGAACGCAAGGCCACCTCCACATGGCACATTATGGCTTTGATATCAGTAAATTCTCCTTAAATGCTGGGTGCAGTGAGGAAGTATCAGTTAAATTACCACAGACTAGTAGGATCGGTCTCCTCCAGGATAAAGTGTGATAAGTGGGTTTTAATAAGCTGAGGAGAATTATACGCATCATATTCGTGGTTCCTGCCAATTTTATTTAGAGTGAAACGCCATAGCGATAATTAGTTGGGTTTTACTGTGTTCATTAAAAGCTTTTCTAATGACCGCTTGGAGGAAGGAGTAAAATTAATTTCTTTCTCGAGCATCGAGAAATTCATCAAACAAACACAAAGCAACCAGTAGGGCCTGTGAGAGGCAGGCTGGGGGCCTCGGGGACAGTGCTGTCCAGTCTGTCACTGGCATTGAGGCTGCCCCAGAGATGCGTGTCAGAGAGGGCTGCAGCTTCAGGTGGAGGCCCGGCTGTCTCTCTCAGGTGCCACCGAGCTATGACCTAAAGGCCTCCTCCTCCGGGAAGCATTCCTTGACTGTTCCAACCTCAGGGCCCTCTCCCGCCTGGCGTTGGCTCCTAGACCATGGCCCTTTGGTCTGGACCACCTCCTTGCCTGTGGCCCTTAGGGACCCAGCACAGGGACAGCCACTTGGTAGCGCTCAGGGGCCAGAAACTGGGCTCCTGCCACGTCAGAGCCATTTGTGTCTGCAGTAACGATGTCACAGCGTCACCTGCTAGAGAATAGTTCTGCAGTGCTCGGGGTCTATGCCATCTTTTAAAATGTTCTTGGGTTTGAGAAATACGGTCTGAACGTGTGTGTCCCCCCACCCCCGACTCCCGACCCCCACGAGGGAACCTAACCGGTCCCAGTGTGACCGTGTCAGGAGCTGGGCCTTGGGAGGTGACAGGTCCTGGGGGGAGGGTCCCATGGTGGAGTCAGAGCCTCGACATAAGAGGGGCCCGCAGAGCTCCTTGCCCTCCCGCCACGTGAGGACACACAAGGGGACGCTGTCAGCGAACCCGGAGACGTGTCCGCAGCAGACACCGAATCTGCCGACTTCCCCCAGAACTGCAGGAAATCAATCCTGTTTGTAAGCCACTTCCCACCCGGGTCTACAGCAGTTTGTTAAGAGGCCGGGATGGATAAAGACGAGGACACACACGCGTTTTCAGAGGCGCGTGGGTTCCCAGAAGGAAAACCCTCAGCTACCAGGGGCGGCTGGGCTGGCGGGGCGTTCGAGACGGAGGGCCTGCCAGCCAGCGCCTGGCGGGGACAGGGGACAGTTAACTCCGAGCAAGCGGAGATGCTCGTCACGGTGGCGGCCCCCAGAGCCCGCCCAGGGTGAGCAGGGAGCTCAGGGCCGAGGCAGGAAGACGCTTCAGCGTCAGACGCATTTGCCGGGAGCGACTCCGCAGACGGGCAATTTAGCCGCCAACCTGCGCCACACACTCAATTACGTTGGGGGGGACAGCGTGTGGGGACCGGGTACGGCCGGGAGCAGTCCCCACGCGGAGAGTCAATCAGGGGGCCCTAATTGGAAAGCGGCAATAAAAAGTAATTGAGTTTAATACATAATTTAGACCGTTACCCGTTAAGTCGGTGCCTCCCGCTTAGGTGCGGGGAGCAGATCGCGTACGTGGACGGGGAAGATTTCATCTGTGTTCGTAACGAAACGCTCGCCGCCCGGCGTTAATAAGAGCCGTTTGTTAAATCGGATTTGGAGTCGGCGCGTAGATCGTGCGTCCAGATGCTGCTCCGACGTGTGGCCTCCAGCGTGCCCGGCCCCCGGAGGTGGCCGCCTGTGCTCCCAAGGGTCACTCCCGGCCCTCGCCCACCGTGACCATTTGGCTCCCGAAGCCCTGAAGGGCCTCTTCCCTCTCGAAACCGCCCAGTTAAAAACCTAAAAGGAAAAAAAATACCTGAAAAGGAGCCTCGCGGCCCGGCCCGTGGGCCCAGCCGCCTGCGGGTCAAGGACACGTTTGATTTTCTCGCCAATTCCGTGACCTTAGGAGCGTCCCCATCCTGGCTCCCACGGGAGCTCAGCGAGGTCCAGGGGCCGTGAGCAGGGGGCCCGGGCCCTATGTCCCCCAGGGTTTGGACCCCAGCCCCTGGCTATGTGGCCTCAGGCTGGTCCAGTCGGTCACTGCCACCCTGGGCCTCAGGTGTAGTGAGGACCTGCTCGGTGCCAGGTTGGCGCCGGCATTGCCGTTGCTCCGGGTCACACCTTCGCACAGGCGGCCCTGCCCCACCCCCACCACAAGGCACAGAGAGCCCCTGACCGAGAAGGGGAGGACCCCACCTCCCAGTGCCGGGCCCTTCCCGTCTGTGACGGGGCCACCGACGCCTTCCTCGGGCGGTGGCTGCTGTCGGCAGCCCACGAAATTACTGCCTGACCGAAGACATCGGGGCCACCCAGGCGTCCAGGGGCGTCCTTGGGCTCACCGAGGGGCAGCTGTCCTGGGGACCTCAGGCCCCCAGCCAGTGGATCGTGGCTAGAACCAGCCCACCCCCCGGGCGGATGGCCTGGTCACTGACCCTCCTAACCCCTTGGACGGTCTCGAGGATGAGAGGCCCATGCACATGGCCTGCTCCCCCGTCCTGCCCGGCCCCCGTGGCAGCCCCTTCAGCTCACCCCTCAGCATTTCCATGGGGACCTGCTCACAGGGGACCCCGCAAAGTGACCCCCTCCGCAGTCCACGCTGCTGCCCTCGGGACACAGACCAAGAGATGGGCAGCTCACAGAGCCCCTCAGGACCCGCACGAGGGGATGGGGTCCCGGGGAGCCCCAGCAGTGAGTATCGGGGCGGCAAGTTGAGCAGAGAAACCAGGCTTCATAAAGAGCCCAGTGGGTGTGAGCAGATTAAAGGCCCCTCCCCACCCTCGGCCCTTCTCTGACCCCTCCCTCTGACTGGGTGCAACACCCAGGGCCTGGGAAAGGCCTGCGCCCCGGGAAATAGGTGTTGGGGGTTCCACTCTCCTGTGTTGCTGCAGAAGCCACTGGAATAGTCACCACACGGTGGCTCGTGACCCCGGAAGGCCAGGCATGCGCCTTCTGCAAACTCCCCGAAGGCCAGTCCCCTGCCACAGCCGGGCTTAGCGCCATGCGCGCAGGTGCGCCAGGCCCGCCGGGGTCCCCAGGAGCGCCGGGAAGGTGACAGCCCAGGCCGGAGCAGCAGGGAAGCAGCAGCCGCTGGTCGGCAGGTCCAGGTGGGGTGCCTCCCATGCGCCTACCACCCCAGACACCTCTCACCTTGGCCTGAGCCCAAGGCCAGACTAAAGGGGGTCACGGGAGTCCCCAGCCTGAGGAGTGAGGGGCACAGCGGTCGGGGGCTCTCAGCTCCAGGGCCCACTCTGCAGCCCCCCGCCCCGCGCCGCAAGCCCTACTGCCCTCCCATCTCCCCGACTGCCCCACCCCAGGTGGCCTGAAGGCCTTGGAGAGAAACCTGCTGTCACCGAGCCTCGTCCCTCTCTGGGTCCTGCTCAGTGCCCAGCACAGGCCCAGCCCAGGAGGGGCCCAGGGCAGCTCAGAATTGGCGTGGCCAGCCCCCACCGGCCCCTGGGCCCCTCCCGGTAAGGCCTGGAGTCACTGAAGCCCCGCAAGGAGGGACAGAATGCAGAGGAGCACCGTCTCATTGGGGGGACCAGCCCCACGCCCTTCCCGACAGCTGTGCCCAAGGACGCGTCCTCCGCCTGCGCTGCCCAGGACGGCAGCCCCTGGCCGCGTGGGCCGAGGACGCTGGCCGCGTGGCTCCCACAGTGTGACCTCCCTTCACTCACTCCCACACAAGCAGCCGTGTGGGCTGGTGGCCCTGACCGGTGTAGGCAGGCTGACTCGGGAGGCTTGGCCAACGGCGGTGGCCACTGGCTCCAGAACAAAAGGAAACGCTTGTTTACAAATCGTCCACTGACATTTAAGCGGCATCATCCGCACCAGTCCCGCCTGCCAGGCCGGGCGGATTGGAGGGTGATTTATGAAGATTGCTTTACCTGTGGCTGCCGACACGTCACCCATGCCAGGCTCATTCCCCATGCAGCCGGGGACCCCTGTATTTCACCATGACAATGTAATCACAGAGCCACATTAAAAAGTCATGATTGTTTAGAATCCAGCTCGGTTTGAAAAACACTTACTATAAAATTCAACAGCCTTTGTAAACTACGGAAAGGTTTACTCAAGAATCCTGGGTGCCGTGATTTAGGTGGGGAACTTACCACCGTATTGATTCCGAGGGACTCCGCCGGCCCTTGCGTTTATGGGGAATGATTAGTGAGTGATCAGCGGAAACCGGGTCCGCGTAGGTTAATAAATAACGGCGAGTCCAGTGTGCGTGCCGTGCCGGGGTGTCCCGCGCACACCGCCCCTCCCCCGGAGGGCCTCAGCGTCGGCTTTGGGGTGTCCTCGGAGCAGCTGGAAATATGGGGAGCGGGAAGGGTGCGAACTGGTTTCTCCCCTCGTGCTTCCCTCCCCCCAGCCAAGGCGTCTGGGTCCCGGGAGAGGGCAGCTCCCGGGCGCGCAGGGCCTGGACGGTGGGCTGGGCGCGGGGCCCGGACAGAGAGCGGGTCCTGCCCTCCGCATGGGTCGGTCCAGATTTACGTCTGCGCTCAGGCTCGGCCCACGCTCGCTGGGCGTGGGCCAGGCAGGACCCAGAAACCCCGTCTGGGCTTTCCTGAGAGCTGGCAGCGTCCTGCGGGCCACAGGCTGGGAACGCGGGGTGCGCTGGAACCAGTGGAAATTTCTAGAAACCTGCGCTGTATCAGTCCCTTCCGAGCGGCTCCGAAGGCACACAGAGCACTGAGACTCTGCAGAGGGCTGCGCCGAGAAAAGCGGTTTCCCGTGCCTTCGGGTTTCCCACCGGCACAGGCGCGCTGTGGCGCACAGGCACCTGCCCGCGCGCGGCCTCCGCGGATGCGCTCGGGGCGCGCCGTGCGCTCGGGGCCGCGCCGGGCACGGCACTCTGTCGGTGCCTCGGCTCGTGGGCCACGGTCACGTGACCCCCACGCTGTCCCTGCTGTCCCCAGGGTGCGCTTTGGCCTCAAAGCGAGACCCTCCCACACCACCCAGCGGCTTCCATGCCGCTCCCGGGGGCGCCCCGCGGAGACCCCAGCACAGTAGCCGCTCCATGGACGCGCAAGTGAGCGAAACAGAAAGCGGACTCGGAACCGAACTGGAGTAAACGGAAACCGAGTCAGACTGAACTAAAAATGGGTCGGAAAAGAAGTCGTCTGAACTACACTGAATCCAATCGAATGGGAAGTGAGATTAAAACCGCACGGAACTGTACCCCACACCCCAGGCCGCGGCAGGGGCGAGGCGAGGCGTGGGCCCCGGGCGAGAGGAGCGGACGCAGCTGGGCCGGTCAGCCGCCTGCCCCCCGCCGTCCCCACTCCGGGCGTCCTCGGGTCACTGCTGATATGAGTGAAAAGCGAAGCGAGCGCGTGCTGGCGGCTTCCTTTCCGAGGCCCCGAGGCGCTGTGCGGGCGGTTTCCGGGGACGCGAGGCCCCGGGCTTCGGCGGTCGCAAGACACATGCGCCGGGGCCCTGCAGCCCGCGCTGTCCGATGAACGAGGCGCACGCTTCGCAGCCCAGGAGCTGTGGACTGGGGGTGTCCTTCGCGCCTCCTGACCCCTCTGACCACCCGTGCCCGCCCGTCTTTCTGCTCCATTTACAATTTTCCTGCCCCTCCTTCTGGAGGGGGCGCTATGGCGGGCAGGTCCCCTCTGCCCCGTGCAGCCGCCTTCCCCGAGCGCAGTCAGTCCCCGGCCCTCTTCCCTCTCCGAGCTCCCTCTGTCCTGCCCTCACCCTGCAGACCACCCCACCACCTAACGCGGCCCCCAGGGTGTTCCCGGCCATCTCAAGGGCCGCCTGTCCCGTGGACTCTCAGCTCCCCGAATGTCACCCTCCACCCACCGCTCAAGGCAGGTTCCGGCTCAGCCAGAATTCTCCATCTCCCCGTCCAATCTCGCGAGACCCCTGGGCCGGCATCTGTAGGGGGAGGGGACATAGCCTCCTGACTCAGCTCCAGCTGCTGTGCCGACCCCTGCCCCACCCCGCGGTCCCCGTCTCTCCCCAGCATGCCTGCGCCCCTGCACTCAGGGGTGGCTATCACTGCCCTCCACTGGGACACGTCACAGCAGGCCCCACCCTGCTCGGCCCCCACCCTCCGCCCTCCTACCCATCTTCCCGATCCGCTTTGCTGGGTTGTTGCCCACCTGGCTTCATGAAGGGGGCGGGCTGAGTCCCCGGGCCCTGACTCTCACAGGTGTTCGATTATTATTCGTTGAATGAATGAGCGTCCTTGAGGCTTACTCAGCGGTCCCGCCCCCCGCCTTTCTGCGTGGGCTCCTATCCCCCCCATTTCCGGCGGGTCTCTGAGCCCCACCCCCACCAAGCACCCGCTACAGGCCTTTGTTTCCTCCTACTTCTCAGTGACACAGGATAATTCATGCAGATCCCCAGACCTAACAAACGTGAGCTTCTGCCACGGTTGCTTCAGGCGGGGGTTGTAGGTGGGGACACTTTTGTTTTAGCAAAGACTTTACACGAATGGCATCAAACTGTGCGTAGCGTGTGCCTCCCCCATCCCCGCACGTCAGGCAGCCAGGTGGCGGGGTCTGCTCCGAGCTGGGGCGCCTCCGTGTCAGCCTGGCAGCACTCACTCCCTCCAAGGTGGGGACAGGCTGCACGTGGCCCGTCCGTCCCCACCTGACGCCTTCCACTGTTCCGATGGGCCGCGTCATGCACACGGTGGCCGTGCACACTCCCTGTTTCTGTGCAAAGTGCAATGACGTCTCCAGAGTGTGGAACGGGAGCTGGGATTTAGGGGTGCTGGGACCTCCAGGCTCCACCTTCACCAGGAGCAGACACAGCACCCCCAATGGGCGGAGCCGGTCTGAGATTCCGCTGCCATCCTCAACCTCTATTGATATGACAATGTGAAATCGTTGCTTTAATTTGCACCTCCCTGGTTACTGGGGAGAGGGCACCTCTTTTTATGGTCATCGGCCGTTCCGTTTCTCCCCTGCTAATTGCACGTTCCCATCCTCCGCCTGTTTTCACACTGGCCCTTTTTTTATGGATTCACGTGAGCTCTTTTTATGTGCTGGACGATGACCGCTTGTCTGCTGTTTATGGCAGGTATGTCCTCCTGGTCTGTGGCTTGTCTTGTAACTTTTGGTTGACGGTGCCTTTTGTTGCACAGAAGCTACTTGCGAGATAGCCAAAGTCGTCCAACTTCAGTTTGATGGTCTGTCTTTCCTGAAGAAGCTTTTCTGTGTCCTGACATCCCAAAGCCATTTGCCCGTGGTTTCCTCTACCTGTTTCAAAGTTCTGCTTCCGTGCACGACTTGAGCCCACCTGACATATCTACTCTCCGTGCCGTGGTGGATCATGACCTGAACGATTTTGCCCGGCGGCACTCGGCTGGGTCACCGCCTGTCCCTGCTGATGAGTGGAGCCCCCTGGTGTGCACCGTCCCCGGGTGCGCGCAGGCCCGGCGGCTCCCTGCTCTGTTCCGTCTGCCCCGTTGTCGTGCTGGATGGAGTCGTGGTGTTTGGCGGAGCGGGTCGCTGTGCTGTCTGTGCTGTCATGGAGCTTGCCTCGACGGTTCCTGGCCCTGCGGTCTCCCCGATCGGGTGCTCTGAGGAACGCCGTTAGGATTTTAAATGAAATCGCATTTAATTTCTAGATTGTTCTCAAGGAGAACCGAACATCTAACTGAGTTTTTCTTTTCAGAGTCTCTCTCTCCAATAGTTAAATCTCTGTCCACGTCCTCCAATGGAATTTTCCCATTTTCTTGTCACCCGGGATGCCACACGTCGTCACCTGGGATGCCGCACGTCGTCATCCTCCGCTAGCGCCTCAGAGTCCGCCGCCGCTGCAGGCGCTGTCTTTTCTGGGGTGTCCCCAGTTCGTGCTGGCCGTACAGGAGCAACGCTGTGGCGTTTTCATGTCCTTATAGCAAACCTGATCAGCTCTAATTTACAGTTTCCTGGAGAATTGTTTTATGCAGAAACTTACGTTGTCTGCATAAAGGGTAACCTGCGTCTCCTTTCCAGCCCCCCGCCCCCCCCATTCCTCTTTGTGACACTGGCGGGACCCTCAGCGCCCTGTCGAGCAGGAGCCGTGAGCGTGGGCGACTCCCGAGGCCCTGGCTTCACGGGATCGCGCCTGTAGCTCCACCGGGAGCCCGGAGTGATGCCGCGCGTGGTCACCCTCGTCTCTCCAATGACCCGAGAGCTTCCCCACAAAGGGGGCAGCAGTTCATTCTGTCCATGTCCTCTGAGGTGACCACAGCTTCTCTTAGATCTGCTGCGGATGTGAACATACGAGATTAGACAAGTCCAGTTGGGACAACCACGTGCCCACCCTCTGCTCATGAGCCCCACCTGCCCCTGCAGCCCGCTCGTTAGCCCCACCCACCCCACCCTGGAGCTCACTGGACAAACTTTAGGACGACAGTGGAGCCGTTATCCAAGGATTTATTGCCACAGATCCTCCCATATTGAGATCAAAACAGTGACTGGTCCAGGGAGCAGACGGACTTGTTTCTGTTGGAAATACATCTGTCCCGCCCAGTGGCAACCCCGTCACTTCCGGACTCAGAGTCCAGGGGCCCTTCGCTCCTTCCCCCAGCCTCAGGGCCTCAGGGCCCGCCTCCTGTGGGCCGCCGACTCCCACTCTGTCTCCAGGACGATGCGGTCACAGCGCTGTCACTGTGGCACACGCCTTCTCGTCCCCTGCTGCCCCTATATGGGCTCAGCTTTCCCAGACGATGACACATGGCAGGCCCCGCATGGCAGCAGGTGGGGCTGTGGCCAGGCTGTGGAACTGCCCACGGTCTCTCTCTTTCCCCTGCTCAATGCCGCCGCCCCAAAAAGGCAGAGGTGCCGTCCAGGGTGGAGAATGCAAGCTGAAGTTGCACCTCGAATCTGGGGTGCCTGGATGTGCGAGCAGAGAGGCGGTCAGGTCCATCCATGGGTCCGTGGCTCGTGAAAAAGATTAGGGAGTCATGAGCATGCGGGTGACACCTGAGGCCACGGAAGGATGTCCGACTCACCCGCGCGCTGATCACGGGCCAAGGGTGAGCTGGTGAAGGAAGGAAGGAGCCAGCACATCCATCCGTCATAAGAAGCACACGATATTATGATTGACCGGCTGTCGCCTGAGTGTCCGCCGTCTCCTCCTGGCCGCGGAGGCGCGGGGACGTCTCCTTCGGCCACAGTCCTTACTCCGCTCCAGCGGGCCCCAGCAGGGCAGCGCCGTGGCACGGAAAAGCCATCCCTTCATGTCACTTTGTTGCAGAATTTGTGACTTGCAAAACATTGACCGATGGTTAGAACACGTCGTCCTTGGCAGCATCCGAGCGGCATCTTCCTTCGCAAAGTTCCAGAAACAGGCGACTTGGCCTTGGCCCTCATGCGGGCCACCTGGTCTCTTCATCTCAAGTCGGAGGCACAGACTTGGGGTGTCCGAGGGGCCTGACACCCTCTCCAGGTGACACGGCGAGAGGGAGGCTCTGGCGGCCTCCGCTCTTGAATCTACCTCCCCACCTCGTCCGAATCGAAAGTTGGCCCCGAGGCAGGACAAGTGGGAGAGGGCGGAGAGGCGGCCACTTAGGCGGCCCCGAGGCTGGCATCACGCCGACGTCTGCACGGCCAGCCCCGGGCACAGCCCACCCATCTGCGGTGGCAAGGTAGTCCCATCTGAGCCCCTGCGGGGCACAATCACAACGGGTGAAGGGTCAGCGAGCGCCACGTGGGGGGCGGACCGAGGCCAGGCTGAATAAAGTGACAACGTGAGCCCTCGAGGGCGTGAGGGCAGCGAGCCCGTCCTTACCGGAGTGAAAGGGGCGCCTTCAGGAGGTGCGCCGGAGGACGCACGACCACTGTTCCGACCCAAACCAGTGGCCGGACCCGCGGCCCAGGAGCCTCCCTGCAGGCTCGGGAGCCCCGTCTGCAGACCGGCAGGCCCGTCGCCCTGGTGGGCGGGGGTCGAGCGAGGCGGGGCGGCTCAGGGCTAGCGGCTGAGGGGCCGCATCACCTCAGACGGCCCACCATGACCTCCGGGTGCCGCCGCCGGCACACCCCTCCACGATGGGCCACACGGCAGGACACGCGCTGCGGCCCCACCGTAAGCCGGGCGGGTCCCCCGCCCCTGAAACACGGGTGCTCCCGGGACCCCAGCCTCCGCGTGGCGGTTAGACGTGTTAACGGTCGTCTGGTACCGAACGAGGCCTCAGAACCCTCGCTGTGCGTCATAAAATACCAGGGAACAAATAATAAAGAAGCAGAGTTATAAAGTCATCAAAATGTAATAAACTGCTATTATTACAAAGGCTTAAAATTTAATGATGGATCTTTAGGGCGTCACTTATTATATAATTAAAGTTTAAAAGCAAGAGGAGGGGGTGCAGTGCAGACTCGAGGCTCTGCCAGGGGCCTCGGCCGCCTGAGGGGCCGGGGGGAGCAGTCCAGCCCCCCAGGGCTGCCGCCTCGCCCGGGGCTCCGGCCGGTCCCAGCCCACCTCTGCAGAGCGGGGCGCCGGGACTCCAGAGGCCGAGGGCTCGGGGCTCGCGAGGTTCGCCTGTACCCGTCGACACACACGGGGCTCCGGCTGCAGCGTCTACATTTCTTTGCCGAATTCACCAGGACTCGCCGTCCCTGCCATAGGCCAGAAATGCCTGCGAGTTACCCGTCCCCAGAGCTGGCCTCAAGCAGAGGCCCCTGGGGTGTGGTGGTGACCCTCCCAGTGCCCCAGCCCGCCAGGCAGTCAAGCCTCAGATGGCTCTGGGGGCCTCAGCTCCCCGCCCACAGGCTCGCCACGAAAGCTTTGTTGGCTGCCTGTCTCCATCTTGCTTCTGCCCATCCCAGGTGAACCCCTCACCTGATCCAAGGTCCCTCGGGACCCAGGGGTGCTCAGTGGACACTGGGGACTGAACTCGTGTCTCTGAGCTTCTTCCTGTCTGCCACGCTGTGCTGGACTCGAGGCCCACAGGTGACCAAATCTGCTCCCAGGGTTCAGACAAACTGCAGTCAGGGCCGGCCACACCAAGGATGACGCAACCGCTGGACGCCCCGTGCAGCCCGGGGCTGGGGCTCAGAGAAGGTGGCTCAGCCCAGAGCGGACCATGCCAGGGCTCAGAGGGGCTCAAGAGACGACAGAGAGGCCTGTCCGTAAAGTAAATGACAGCCAGGTGGCTTCACACTGAGAAAAGCAGCCGAAACAGACCCCGCCAGCACTGAATGGCAGTCTCAGCCCGAATCCTGGTCATGGGCTCAGATTGAACTGGGAATTCTAATCTCAGACTGAGCCAAATTCCTGGCCTCGGGCTGAGCCTGAATCCTGGCCTCGGGCTGAGCCCTGACCCTAGACACACGTTCAGATGTTCTCACTCCCTTTTTATGGCCAAGCTGAGCTCCCCCTTGGCAGCTTCTCTCGGGGCCGGCGAGTGACCAATGCCTCGCCCGTGCCCGGGGGTCTAGCACACGGCTCATGTTCACGTCCCAGTCCCCGAACTCAGGTCCCTGAACTCAGGTCCCCGTACTCAGGTCCCCTCCCCGCCCCTTCTTGCAGCTCGGAGCCGTCCCATGGCCCTAGACTGCAGACTTCTGCAGGGGCAGCTGTTTGAGCAGCAGTGGCCAGAGCCCAGGTGACTTTGGGGACGAGCTCCCTGCAGTGTCACTGACGGGGGATGGCCCATCAGAGGAGGGGCGGGCACAGCGACGCCCGGACCCTGCGTTCTCCATGCTATCGGCTTCCCGACACTCTCACCCCTGGGGACCCCTCCCAGGGCTGCCCAGTTACTAGACTCCCCCAGAGGCCAACCAGCCCAGGTCCCACACTCCCAGCCCTGCTCTAAGGCTCTCACACTCCAGGCCACTGTCCTGCCGCCCTCAACGCCCAGGTCCAGGCTGCGGACGACCGGGGGCAGCCCCTGTGCCCCACGGCCCACTGAGACCACTCGCCCTCACCAGTCCCAAGCCTGCTTCCCCCCCTTCCTGCTCACAAAACCACGATCGGGCCCCTGTCCCGGGCTCACCCGCTCTCAGATCAACCCTGGTTCTTCCCCGGGTGTCCCTGTGTGGTGCAGCGTGTCCCGTGCCCCAGGATCTGTGACACACAAGCTGTCCTCCCGTGGCACCGTCTCCTGATCCGCCGGCCTCACCAGACCCGGAGGATAATCAGACCCGCACGGTAAACGGGCCCCGTCCTTACATCGCTCTGATTGCCAGGAAGTTCTTCGGCACGAGCAGCACGTGCCTGCCCAAATGTCGCCTCCGGCCTCAGCCCGTGGCCTGCCCAGTCTGTCTGCGCCCCTGCACGGGGCAGCCAGCTGAGCTCAGGTGGACACCCTCAGCTGGGCACCCTCCGTGCCCCAGAGGCCAGGCCAGGCAGCCCCACCAGCTGTCCCCGCGGATGGGGATTCCGCTCCTCTCCAGGGCACATTCGCCCGTGGACACAACTCTGGCCCTCATCCCACGGGGGCGGGAGCCTAGGCCGAGATGTGAGCTGGGAGGGGAGGCCGGCCCAGCAGTCGGAGGCCCCCAGTCCACACCCGCCAACCTCGCTGCGGCGCTGAGTGAGCGTGTGCTCTCGGCGGGAGGGGCCTGTCACCTCACTGTAGATCATCCTTAAAAAAGAAACCAGAGGCACCCTGGGCGCCTCTCTATGGCCCCATAAATCTGGAGAGGAGGAAGCCATGCTTCAGGAACACGGGCTTTTGAATTTTAAATGGCCAATTTGGCGACCGCGGCGATGTCACTGGGCCGAGGCGAGCACACAGACGAAAGCACTTTGGGGCGCCGGGAGCCTCTTTGTTCACGCTTTTTTCTTACTGCCGGCCTCTAATATTTCATCTCTATTCATTTTTATGGCTTTCCAAATTATAGATGTCAGCTAAAAACTGAGAAAAGAGAGGGTGAGGGGCCGAAGCGGAGGAGACGCCGCGGTGGGGAAGAAAGGCCGTCTCTCTCTCCAGAGCCGGGCGCTGGGACGAGACTCCGCCACGCACGGCGGGATGGAGGGCAGCCTCATCCTCATCCCACATCCGCTAGGGATGGGCGGGGCCGACCTCAGGCCAGGGCCAGGCGGACGCCCGCCAGGGGGCTTGTTCCGTGGGGGACAAGGAAGCCCCCGAGAGCCAGCAGGACAGAGCCCCTGGTGCTCAGGGCAGCGCAGGCCGAGCGGCAGGACCCCTGCGGCAGCGCCGCCGCTCCTGCAAGCACTCTTCTCGCCTCCCGCCGCGCCCGAGGTGTGACCCGCGGCCGCCGTGCACGTTCTACCGATCTGGGATTCTTCAAACCCGACTGGCTCAAAAACGACTATGTGCGTTATCGTGGAGAAACAGGGGCTTCGCTCTATAATCGAGAGCGTAAGGAGGTCGCGGGGTGAATACTTGGAAGCGGGGGCCAGCGCATTCTCTGTAAAGGGCCACGTTGGCAGTACGCCAGCCTTCGTGGGCCAGACGGCCGCCGCTGCAGCTTCCATGTCATGTTCTGAAAACTTCCACGGGCCACACGTAAGCACACGGCCGTGGCTGCGTGCCAGCCAAACTCGAACCCTGCAGGCCGGGCCTGGCCCGCAGGCCGCGGTCTGCCAACGCCCCTTCAAACCCTAACACGAAGCTGCTCGTCTCCTACAGTTGCCGATCTCCGCCGGGGGGACATTCACTCCAGATGCTGTGCGTTCCGTCTCTGCTGCGGTTTCCATTGGCAATTTCTGTGTCTCATCTGTTCTCTCATTCTGTTCATATTTTCCTTTAAATCCTTGACCACATGGAACATACTTAGAAGTGGCGTTTTAACATCCTCGTCTGCATTTTCCATCTCTGTCATTTCTGCATCTGTCTCTACAAACTGATTTTTCTCCTGTTTATGCGTCAATATTTCTACATCTTGCTTATCGAGTGGCTTTTGACTGGATGCTGGACGTAACGTCGCTTGTTGCGCATGGCCGAGTGTGAATTTTATTACGTTCCTTTAAAGAGTGTGGGCTTCCTTCTGGCAGGCAATGAAGTCAGCTTAGTCACCTTTGGAGGCTTGTTTTGGTGTTTGGGGACAGGGGTAGGCAGCCCTTTCTGTAGGATGAGGTTGGCCCACTCCCAGGGCACGGCACTTTGGGGCCCCTCCTACTGCCGTGTATTCAGGGGGTTCTCACCGCTCCATCTGGTGGAAACGTAAACGGTTCCAGGTCTGGGAGGGCCGTGTGAATCAGCCACCTTTTCGGTACTGATGTTACTTCTCCAAGGTTGCCCTAGGGGTCACCCCGTGCGCGGGGCAGCTTGCACTCGGGCGAAGACTCGTGGGGTCCCCTGTGCAGAACCCTGGAGCTCTCTGCCCACCCGTCTCTTCTCTTCTCTGGTGTTCAGGTGGAAAGCCGGGGGCATCGTGGGGCTCACTTCACTTGTGCCTTTTTTCGGGGATCGGCCGTGTATCGCCTTCTGTCCAACATCTGCAAACGGGCGTTTCGCATGCTCCGCCCCGTCTACGAGTTTCAGGCAGGAGAGGAAGTCCAGACGCTGTGGGAGAGATGCTGCCCACTAATGTGGTCACACTTTTTATTGTGATGAAACACACATTCAATTTACCGCCTTAGCCATTTCTCAGGGTACATCTCAGTGGCATTAAGTGCATCCACACCGTTGGGCAACCAGCCCCGCCCTCCATCTCCAGAACTTTCCATCTTCCCAAACTGAGCCTCAGTCCCCATTCCACCCTCGCCCCCGCTCCCCTGCCGCAGCCTCTGCCGCCACCACCTACTGTCCAGGGACCTCATGTAAGTGGAGTCATCGATCTTTTATTTCGGGGGCGTGGGGGAGCCCACTTCACTCAGAATAATGTTCCCAATGTAACACTCATCCGTGCCCTGGCAGGTGCCAGAGCTTCCTCCCTTTTTAAGGCCGAGTGTCAGCCGCGGTGCGCGTGTCTGTCATCCGAGGTGGACACGGGCGGCGTCCACATCCTAGCTGCAGCGGACGATGCTGCCAGGACGGGGGCATGAACCCCTCTTCCGGACCCTGCTCTCGGTTCGTCCCGGCCCACCCCAGAGGCGCCCCCCGCTCGCTGTTACCAGGAAAAGCACGCGGCCCTGTGGGGTTGCTTTACGGCTCCGACAGGCCCCGGGGCAGCTGGCAGCGGAGGGGGGACGGGGCTGGCGACGCGGCCACGGCCGAGGGAGGAAACGGAGAGAGAGAAGCGTGAGCCCCGCGTCGCGCGCTGAGCGGTGCTGGCGGAAACCCTCCAGGCGGCCGCTTCGCGGAAATGCAATCACGGGTCCGGCTCGCGAGACGAGACCCCCGGGCCCCCGATGACCCCCGGGCCCCCGACGGTGGGAAGCAGACTCCCCGCGAGCACAGGCAGGACGCGCCACGCCGAGTGCAAGCAGCTGGCAGGCCGGCAGGGGCTGCGACCCCACCTCGCACAGAGAAGGTGACCCCGCACGAGGGGGCCGTCGGGGCTGCGCCCTCCCACCTCAGCCTTCTCCTGCCCTCGAGTCCCGGGGGCCTGGCGGAGCCTCGCCCACCAGCCTGGGTTTTACCCGTGAGGTCCCTCCTTTGGGGGTTCCCGGTGTAAGTGCTCTCTGGACGCTTATGACTCCCGAATGTCTTTGGCGCCCAGGCCCCACCCTGCTGGGTCCCTCAGGAGTCTTCCTTGCCCCTTTACCCTTGGAGGTGACTCCTCACAGAAGCTCCCAGCGGGCAGCCATCCCAGACCCAGGCTCATTACCCCTGCCCCTCCCCAGTCCCTGGCTAGAGCGGCCCCCTCTCGCACATAGCAGCCGCGTGGGCAGCTGGTCAAGGTCATCTCGGCTGTATTAGGCCATTGCTGTCACTGGTGGGACCCAAGAAACCTCATCCAAAAGCAAGAGGAGGGGCCAGCTGCCTGCACGACACCTGAAATGGCCGAGGGAACCTCGGATTCAACACGTCCAAGGCGGACGCCAGCTTCTCCCACCTTGCCCTTCCCCCACCCTGCTCTGGCACCACGCCCCCCCTCCCTCAGCGGGGGCACCCAGCCCCCAACCTCAGAGGTGCCCGGGGCCCCCATCTCTTGTGCCCCTGCCCAGTCGGCCTCGAGTCCCACTGGGCGCTTGGGTCGAGAAGAGGAGGGTGCAGGGACCACTGACCGCTGCCCTGTGGGCACCGCCCAGGCCCCCCAGCTTGCAGACCCAGGCCTGCCTGAGGATAAAGCAGGGCATTCTTCTCTCACGAGGCCCACGGGGACTTAGGGGCTGGGGTCAGAGTGGTTCTGTGAACCATGTGCCGGACAGCGGGAGGAACACCCCAGCCCGCTACTGCCCTCGGGGTCACCGCTTCTCCTCCTGGGACCGCAGCCCCTGCCGCCCAGCCGCCAGACCAGAAGCCCAGGACAGCGGCCAGCCCGCCGGGTCCATCTCCACCCCTCCCGTGCTGTTGGCCACCTCGCTGAGGCGGAGAGAGTCACCCGGACAGTGTGTCCCCGGTGGGCCGGCTCCGCAGCTCAGTGCAGGAAGGAGACACCCTACCTTGGGCTGAGGTTTGGTGATGGTCCCCCCCCCACCCCCTGCCCACGTGCCCCGGGCTCCCCCAGGCGGCCTTGATCTTCAAGAGACCACAATGAAGCCAGCAAAGCCCTCCTCGGTCGTTAACGAGGGCCATCTTTCCCACGGGTTAACCGGCAGACTGTAGCCCCAGGCATGAGGTCGACACCTATGTCCCACGGTCCCAGCAGATGGCGGAGCATAACCACCATCTCCTAACCTGGCCCTGCATCCCAGGGGAGTGATCACAAGGTGCCTCACAGGAAATTATCGCCCTGCCTCGTAACCATGACAACGGATGAGGATGGGTCCCGCTCAAGTTTCCCGGGGTCATTGTCCACATGTAACGAACCCTGAGGGCAGAAGCAGAGACCAGGGTCAGCGCTGGGCCTTCCCAGCTCCAGGGTTTGGGCTCCCGTGGGACTTCTTTCCTCGTTCCTCGTTTCTCCTGCTCCAACAAAGAATAACTTGGAATGTTCTAGAGGGAGCCTGAGGGGTGGGATGGGAGGAGGGCGTGTCTGAGCAGGCCCTGTCACCTGCACTTGGCCCTCACCCTCCATACTGTAGCCCTATGCTCTGTCTACATTGTCCCCAAACTCTGACACGACCAGGGCTGAGCTTCTGGGTGAGAGGCGGAGCCAGCAGATGGGGGCGGAGCTGCCGAGGCGGGGCCGGCAAGTTGGGGCGGAGCCTGGGCGGGGCCAAGGTGGGGCCGGTGGGCAAAGGCCAAGTCTGTGGATGGCAGGACTGATGTAGCAAAAAGGTTTAATCACTTCAAGTTAATCCAGGTGCTCAACACAGTCTTCCTTGGCACTCCAACAGGCTGTTTTATAGACATCGAAGATCGATTCTAGAATTCACTGGCTGTGCAGGGGATGTGGAAAAGGAAAGGCCATCTTGGAGAAGTCCAGCGAGGTTGGGCTCATACAACCTGATCTCCAGGTGACCAGGAAGCACAGAAGGCAGGGCCTGGGGCAGCGGCGAGGGGACGGACGCCGATGATGGGGCCGCACAGGCTCCAGGACCCCAAACACGGGCCCACTGACTTCCGACAAAGGCTCGGAGGCAATTCAACAAAGAAAGGGAGGTCTCGTCCACAAACGGTGTCGGCGCAGCTGCACGGGTGTCGGCACAGCTACACAGGTGTCGGCACAGCGGCACAGGTGTCCGCGCAGCTACACAGGTGTCGGCACAGCGGCACAGGTGTCCGCGCAGCGGCACAGGTGTTTGGAAAACTAAGCCGGACCCCTTCCTCACGCCATGGGCAGCAAGTAACTCCAGATGGATCACGGGTCTACATGTAAGGGACAGACTAGGAAACGTCCGGGCCACGGGGGAGGAGACCTCTGTGACTACGGGGTGGGTAAAACGTCCTTGGAGAAGACACAAAGGTCCCTGGCCAAGGAAAGAAAGCGACAAGTGGAATTTTATCAAAATTTAAAACTTTAGGTCTTCAAGGCATCACTGAGAATACCAAAGCGTTATCGAATCGTTACACTGTCCACCTGAAACTAATAAAATGTCATATGTCAATTTAAAAAAAAAAGAACTAAATTTTAATCCATGAAACTCAGCCGTGGCCATTAACAGGTCAAGGACAAGCCTGCCAGACGGTTGCCGGCCAAGGATTTCTTTCTTTCTTTAAGGGTCTGCCCCGCCCGTGACCTTGTCCTTCCTGCTTCCTCTTTTTTCCTGCTGTAACAAGCCCCAGTGGCTGGCATTCAGCTGTCCCTTTCAATCACAAGAGGAGAAAAGGCCTCGACTCTGACGAGCTTGAGCCGCCAAACCGGTGGCGGCGACTGACCACTTCCTACCAGCCTCACTGCGGCAGGAATCAATCCCGGTTTGTAGCTGAGTTCCCTGTCACTTGCACCTGACGAAGCGTCCACCTGATACGCCATTCGGAGTCCAGCTGTGCCCTGCCTTCTCCCGGGCTTTGCCCACCTGCCCCGCCAGCCTTGGACACCTCGTGGGCTGCGTTGCCTGTCCCCTTCCCAATGGCTTATGGTGTGAACTTGGTCTCCCTGCTACCCAAATTCAAACAATGATAGGGTTCCTTTGCTCTTAAAAAAGGAAGAAAAGGGCAAACCATAGACTGGAAGTAAAAAAAAAACAGTATATCTATCTACGCACACACATCGTACATCCAGAATACACAATCATTACGAAGCAAAAAAAAACCGGAAGGTGGTAAAAAGGTGCGACCTTCAGGTATGAGATGGTGCGCCCGGGATGGCCCGGACAGCACGGAGACCGGGCTCCGCACGGCCGCACGGCGAAAGCGGCGGGCAGAATAGGTCCTAAGAGTTCTCATCACGGTGAAAAGGCCTTGTTTTGTAATGATTTGAAGAGACGGATGTTAACTAAACACTGTGGCGGTCATTTTTGCAATATGTGCAAGTCACGGCCATCTGCTGCAATGACCTTAGACTTACACCGTGCGCACTGTGTGTCAGTCCTAGCTCAACAAAACTGAAAGAAAACAGACAAACAACCCAACGAAAAGCTTCGAAACACGTGAGTGGTTGCTTCGCCAAAGAAGGAGAAAGAATGGCCCACGAGTGAATGAAAAGATGGTTTCGGACGACACCGGTCACCATGGAGACACATTAAAACCTCCAGGCGATAGCGCTTCTGCCACAGGCTGATGATGGCGGCGCTGGCGTGGCTGGGGAGAGCTGGGACCCCCTGCCCTGCCAACGGCCGGATCCGCGGAGAGCTGGGACCCCCTGCCCTGCCAACGGCCGGACCCGCGGAAGAATGGCCGTTCCTTGCGCGGTTGGACACACGCCTACCCTGTGACGGCCGCTCCTCTCCCGGGTGTTTACCCAAAAGAAATGAAAACGCGGGTCCCCCAGACCCTCGCACAGAACGTTTCTGGAGGCCTTGTTCATGATAGTCAAGACCTGCACAGTGCCCGGGCGTGCCACAGCGAGGAGGGCGTGAGCACACGCTGGCGTCTCCTCGGCGGTAAAAAGGACTCCACTGCGAGTAGATCCCAGAAACGCCCGTTGGCTGGAAGGGGACGGGGACAGGGACAGGAGGGTGCACGCTGCTTGGCCCCATTCGTTAGCTGCCTAGACCCGTAAGGAGCGGGACCACGGTGCCTGTGGTAGGGGCCGTGCCGCTTCCCGAGGCCATGCACTCCTCAGAGACGGACGCGCCTGGGGCTCGATGTGGGGTTGGTCACGCGCGTGTGCGCGGCTGTCCAATTGTGCCCTGAAGATCCACGTGCTGTACTTCACGTGAGGCCAGGCCCTGAAGGATGTGACTGCAGCATGGAAGGGCGGCCCCTCCCCTTGGACAAGGCCAAGTGCAGGCATCAGACGATGGCCCCACCTGACCTTTCTGGCCTTCAGACCCGTCCCGGCAGTGCCCGCATGGCCCAGCTGTGCCTCAGAGCAGTGCGTGGGGCTGGGGGTCAGCAGTGCTGGGTGCCAGCATCTGCCATGCCCCCGGCATGTGGCCTGAGCCCTGTGCCTCTGCGCGAGGGTTCCCGTCTGTACCCAGGCACTGCAGCCCGGTGTCTGGCCACAGGAGGGCTTGGCAAAGGGCAGCGGCCTGCAGCAACCCGCTCCCCGCCCGTCCCCTGCAGCAGGTTGGCTGGCTGGGCCCCCGGAAGGCTATAAGCCACCAACGGGCCCGTCCACTTCCAGGTCATGTCCCAACCTCTGGCCTTCAAATGCACAGCCCCTCTGTGCCTCTAGCGGGTCTCTCCTCTGGGAGTCCCTGCCCCTCCATGTCACCTCCAGCACGCCTGTCCTGACAGGGTCTGGCTCGGGCACAGCTTTCTGCCTCCAGCCCCTGCCCGTCTGAGCGCTCTCCGCATTGGGGCTTGGCTGGTGCTGCCCCACGTGGCCCTCCGAGAGCCATGGTGACAGAGAGGCTAGGCAGCAGGCACGCCTGTCCCTCCCCACCTGCCCGGGCGTCTCCACGGGCAGCAGTGTGAGGCCACTTGATCTCCCACCAGCCAGGCTGCCCATGTTGGTCCCCAGGGCTGCGAGCCTGGTCCCCCCTAGCCTGGTGGGCGGCCGGCCCAGGGGCCAGACGAGGATGCACAGGCAATTTTCTCCTGAAACAGATGGAGAGAAATTGCTCTGACGTGGAACAGCCTCTGTTTCGAGCTAATTCCCACATAATAGAATCAAATGACTTCCCTTTCCTGTCTGCCGGCTCCTCTGCATAATTGGACAAATTGAAAAACGATTTGATTCTGGGACTGGAACACTGGGCCATTCTTCCCTGTGGTCTCGGACAAATGATGGGGAGTGTGGGGGTTGGGAGAAGGCAGAGGGCTCTCCACCCTCGGGAGGGGGCGTCTCGGGGTTTCCCTAGACTGTTCCGCCGTCCCCGGGGGCAGGGGCAGGGGGGGCAGGGCGGGGGGGGGGGAAGGACAGGGTCCCCTCCCCCCCGCAAGGTGAACGGCCAGGGGCTGGACAAACCTCGCATTCCACCACCCGCTCCGCTGGCGAGCAGGGGCGCGTCTGGGAAGGCTGCCGCCCACATGGCACTGCGCAGCGCGTCCTGCGGGGCTCGCCAGGGGCTCCTGGCTCCGAGCCGGCGCCTGGCACCACGGGCCCCGCGCTGGGCCAAGACTCCCGCCTGTGCTTGTGCTGCCGACTGGCTGCGTGGTGAGAAGGAGCTGGCGGCGCCAACAGAAGCAGCTGGCGCTCGGTTCCGACCCACCAGGCCCCGCCCATCCCCGCGCGCACAGCGCGCCCCACTTGTCCCTCAGCCCCAGCGTGCTCTGGGCCCCAAGGGTCATCACATGGCACTCAGAGCCCCCCCCCACACTGGCCCACCCTGGGATGGGAGCACCCCCAGCACTGAGGGGGTGTGCGTGCCGCATGCTGAGGTCGGGTGAATAAGCGCCCACTTGCAGATGGGGGGCGGGGCATGGGGGGGCCACAGGCCGGGGTCCTCCCCTCGCACCTCACCCTGGCCTGTAGGTCACAGAGCGGAGGGAAATGGTCACACCACCTAAAAGGACTTCAGTTATTTTAAGGTGTTGCTTTTATATTAAGGTGATGTTGTCTTAACAATGTTTGTTTAAAAGTTATATGAATAACACATTAAAATAGGCTGATTGCTTCAAGGTGAAAGTGTCCCCACCCTGTGCCTTCTCCTGAGGTGTCACCTGCTTTTAGTGACTTCCTTCTAGGTCTTTCTAGGCATCTTCACACAAGTGCAAGTGTAAAGACAGACACACATCAACTTGGGGGGTCACAGGGGGGATCCCCATGTCCCTGTGACTCCGTGACTGGCATCGGCACGTAACACATTTACGTGAGCAAGGTCACTTATCACTCAGGAACTATTTCCCAATGTCCTCACAGTTTGTGTCCAAGGTGACGGTGCCCGGCCGGAGTTCGCGGGGCCCAGGGCAACGGGAGGTACGTGGACCCTCAGCGCTCGTCCCGCCCGGAGCAAGGGCTACTCCGCCTCCCGCACGATCCAGGAACACTCAGCCCAGCTGCCTCCCGAGGGCTGTGGTGTGCGGGTCGCTGGCCTGCCACCCTGGCCATCGACCCGCACCCAGAGGGGACACCCAGAGGGATGGGGGTGGGCTCCGGGCACGGGGGGCTCTCGGGGGCCCTCAGGGGAGCTGAGTTTCAAAAAAAAGTCAAAGCCCAAGACTGGACTGGGCGGGGGTCCTGTGTGTCCCCAAGGACGCCACTGGAGAAATCATGACGGTGGGGGAGGGGCCTGAGCCGGGCAAAGGGTCGGGGTGGGACTTCCTCCTGAGGTCCCGGGGGGCAGGCTGCCTCAGGGTTGGGAACAGGGACCCCAGCTGGGGCAGCTCGACACCCTCCAGGCCCTCAAGAACGAGGGCTGAGCGGCGGGAGGGGACAGTCACCAGCCGCCCTCGAGATGGCGGCGTCCTGGAGGCTGGTGTGTGCTCGGGAATGCAAGCTGGCGTGGTCCGCTGCCAGAACAGCAACTGTCTCAAAGCTGAACACGCGCGTTTGGGGGCAGTCTTTGTCTGTGTTGACTCTGGCCTCCAGGGCAACTCATTGGAGCAGGGTGGTGGGCACAGGTCCCGGCAGTCATGAGTAGGCATGGGCGCCCTGATGCCCCACCGGGCCCAGGGGACGGGGACAGCCCAAAGGAAACCCTCCTGAGCTGAGAGCTTGCAGGTGGAACAGACATCGGGCTGCACCACATGCTGAAGCACCAGGCACTTGGGCCAGCAAGAACGGGGCCCGGAATGTTCCAGGAGGCCTCCCAGGGAGCAGAGGCTTGTGCAAGGTCTTGCGGGATGGGAGGGCAGGGTACTGGTGGGCACCTCTGTGGGGCAGGACCTCAGCCCCGAGGGTCACTGGGAAACCCAGCAAATCAACTCCCGCCCACGGGGCTGCCTGCTCCAGACCGCGAGTCAGAACTTAGGGCAGGGGGAGGCGAACATCACCCTCTGGGCAGACGGGGGCTGATTCAACCGTGTAATTGCCAGTGACAGCCCCGCGAATGATTTGTTGATTTTTAAACAATAAAAATACCATCTTTTCTGGAGTGGGCATAGACCGATGGTATGCACGGGCCAGCCGGGCAAGAGCTGAGTAGTTGTTGCCAGATGCTCGCTTAGACGCACTGCCAAGTGGGGACGGTGTCACCATGCTGCCTGCCACCCCCTCTCTCTCCTCACCGCCCTCCGGGACAGGACGGTGGCAGCAGCCATGGAGTCCAGGGACAGGGCCCCCCCCATCGTGGCTCCTCCCAACGCTGTTCCCCAGGCCCCGTCACAGCCGTGCAGGGAGTGGGTCTTAGCGTCAGACACGGGGCGTCGGGGACTTCCTGTGCAGTCCACCTGCGCTCCGCTCACAGCCCACAGCGTGTCTGGCGTCCACAGTCTTAGCACCTTGGTGGGAACATAGGGCTCTGAAACCCGCCATCTTCCCCCAACAGACCCTGGGCGTCCCCCAAATCATCACGTGGGGGTTCGCTACACTCAGGCTGCAGCTCAGACAACAGCAGAAACACTTCTTGACGTCCCGCGGTGGCCGTCTGCCCCTGAGGACCCCGCCGGGGCGCGGGAAGCAGAACTCAGCCCGCCAGCATCCCCAGGTCCTGTAGATCATCCTTGTGCGAGTCGCTTCACTCTGCCCACGTCTTCTGCCGCCATCCGGCCCGGTTCGCCTTCGAGCTGCTCTCTGATAGATGTGGGGTCACGGGACGCGTGCCAGGCCCTGGTCTCCATGGCAGCGGCACTTGACGCCTGCTCGTGAGATCACTGCTGGCCTTCTGGTGGCCTCCCTCTGGCCTGGCCTCGCCTTTCTCCCTTCACTGGGAACCCTCCCTTGGCCACTCTCTGCTGGCGCGTGGCTGCTCGTGCATGATGAGCTGGCCTCTGACCCCTGCTCTGGCTCCTGCGTGCACCCCAAGAGAGTCTGACCCGCACGCAGGCCAGGTGAGCCCGGAACTCAGGACATGAGACACGCCTGGCAGAGTCGCCGCTCTCAAAATGCTCACATATCATCGGGGACCAAAGGAGGCCGTGTTGCTACGTGACAGTCGGGACACAGGACAGGGAGGTCCAGGGGCTGTGGGGGCACAAGGGAAGCTTCGGACTCGGCTGAGCATCCAGCAAGGCTTCCTGGGGGCAATGACATGTGGACACAGCGCCGGGCTCAGCCGCACGGCGAGTGGCTGGGCCTCCCTGGGGGGCAGCGGCATCACCACTCAACTTGCTCAGCAGACCCACGCTGGCGCCTGCCGCTGCTCGCCAGGCACGCCGGGGGCACAGGGTGGTTTTGCAAAAGGAAAACAAGTTCTAAGGGTGTCACTATCATCATCGTCGTCATTATTATTATTATTATTATTTGCATCGCTAACGTGTCTGTAGCCCGTGCCCCCAAGCCTGCGGCATAATGAGCTCGTTTGCATTTTGCTCTAGTCCGGGTGTCTGGCTTCACAGACACGAGGGCCCTTCTCCACCACGGGCCTCAGTGTCCCCTCCAAACAACAGGAGGACATGCTTCCTGACTCCAAGCCCTTCGGGCTCTGGCTCAGATGCTGTGGCCGAGCCGGCATTGTGGGGCCACGGTGGCCGCCACATGGGAGCTCTCTCCAGCGGGAGTGAGCCCCTCAGCGTGCAACGGGGGCCTGGTCTCTGGTGGTGGGGCCGGGGGGCAGCCCCGGTGGGGGGGTGTGCTGCCCGGCACATGTGTCCTGGCGCGGGGCTCCCTGTCACCCTGGAGGGTCCCTGGGGCGCGCCCACCATCCACCCCATCTGGAGCACGGAGGCCTCACAGGGGCGGGGTTCTGGAGTAAGGGGCAGGAAAAGTGACCTGGACAAAGAGTCAATGACAGAGGCCCCCCGCTCGAGTGCAGAGAACTGGGGGTGCATCCAGGGGCCCCGCTCATCCCGAGTGGATCTGCTGGGCTCCCTGTCCGTGGGGGGTGGGGTAGGGTTGGGGGAGGAGGGGACAGAAGGGCCTGGGGAAGGTGGGTCGGCAGTGCCGGCCTTTGTGAAGACAGCACGCCAGGTCACCAGGTCCTTTTTCGGGTAGTCCCTCCCGCCCACCCGAGTGCCCAGGGCCCCCCAGCTCCCTGTCTCCCCTCTGACGCTCAGGGCAGGGCCCCCCGCTTCACCTCCCCACCAAGGCTCCCGTGATGCTCTGAGAGTCTCATTTCTTGAATCTCCGGTGCTGACACGCTGACAACCTAACATCACAAAGCCTCCTGTTCTGTAGGCCACAAAGAACTCACAGGCAGCCCACCTGCTGGCAGCTTCCCTGGGCTCGGGGACGCCCGGCACCTCCTCGGGGACCTCCCCACCACCTCGCTGGCCATGGCTCCCCACCCCAAGTCGGGGTCCCATCTGGGTTTGCTCCTGTTTGGGGAGCTCGGCCTCCGCCTTGTGTCTGGGGTCCCCGATTTCTGCAGAGTCCTCAGGCTGCTCAGGACAGCCCCACGTACGGTTACTAACCCCTCACAGGAAACCTCCTGTTCAGGCTGCTGCACCTTTCTGGCTCCCAGTCGGGCGCTGTTGGTAGCGAATCGGGACAGGCTTGTCCCAGGGGACACGCCCAGGCAGACAGACAGGCCCACAGGTTTGCCTTGCTTGGGGGCCGCGAGCAGCACAGGGCCCAGCTCGCCGATGGGAACGGGGGCCGACAGCCCGTGGCCTGTCGTAGCATCGAAACCTGTGCTGATCGAATGCGACGTGGTGTCCTGGGCGGGATCCTGTAACAGAAAAGAGACGTGAGAGAAAACTAAGGGACCCGAATAAAGAGTGGACGCCAGTTAGCAACAATGTGTCAATGTTCCAGTAACAATGTATCAACATTGGTCCATTAACTGTAACAAATGTCCCACATTCTCTAATACAGGGGACTGAGAGAGGAGTATAAGGGATCTCTAGCACTAGCTTCACAATTTTTCTGTAACCCTAAACCTGTTCTAAAATAAATTTTATTTTAAAATCATATCATAAAATATACTTATGCAGGCTGCTGAGTTACGACCTCAGCGGAATTCAGTCTGGCCGAGTCGTTCGTTGAATGTTGCACATTGACTGGGGACTTGAATCTTGTCATGAGGACACCAGCCTGGGCCGAGGGAACTGGTGGTCTGGAACCCCCAGGTCCCCCTACGGCCGCTTGACACTGGATGTAACATGTCGTCCTGCATCTAGGAAGGCTGCCCTTACTGGGCTGGACACCCGTTTCCGCACCCACGTCAGCTCACGCCCCAAGGCCCCTTGAGGTACTTCCTGCAAGAAGACACCTGTCCCAAGGGACCACAGCCATCTGCCAGCACTACTGGGGATTACTCAACACCAGCTCGGAACTGATGGTGACACTGGGAACCCAAACGTGACAAAAGGGAGCTCCCGGTGGTCACAGTGATGGAGTCTTAGCTAGAGGCCTTTTCATACAAAAGGCTGTCCTCAAAGCAGGCTGGAGGTGGGGAGCGGACAGAAGCCCAAGCACAGTCAGGCGCCCGCTACAGCAACACACACACGCTCCAGCCAGGCACACGTCCAGGTGCACGAGGATGCCCGCCTGAGGGGCCGGGAAGGGGCAGAGCGTGGGGTGTACATAACCCGCTGGCCCCCCAGCAGGATCCAGTTCTCCATCCCCAGGCCACCCCCTACTCTGCCCCTATACCCCCTCCACCTCCAGGGCTGCTGGGGTGGAGACTCATGACATCACAACCCCTCATTTGCATGGGCCTGGCCAATTGGCTGGAAATACATTTGCATATTCATTTGCATATGCATTTGGTCATCCATTTGCAGATTCCTGGAGATCCCATTGTCTTCAGGGTCTTCTGACTGGCCGGCCAGCTCTCTCAGTAAAAACCGAGGCCTGGGTTGAGGTCCTGTGTCACCCCAGTGACCCCACACAGCTACCAGATGACTTTCTCATAAGGCCAGCTCTCTGATCCTCAACCCTTCTTGAGGAGGGACACCGAGGCTTGCTCTTGACCATGAGGCCACAGTGGACAGGGACCTGGGCCAGACCTGGCTTTTCCCCCTGCATCTCAGGCGAGGCGGAGTCTCGGTTGCTCGGCTCCTGCTGGCCACGGGAGCACCGCCCTCGGGGTGGGGGCGGGTGTGCCTGCAGAATGTGGTCCTACTCCTGAGGGGCTCTCACTGCCTGTGTGCAGGTCCTGCTGGCTCCTGTGCTGTGACCCATTGGGTGACAATGTCCCAGGCCCCTGCTCCTGCCACCACCTTGTGCACCTATACCGCTGGGAGACGGGCCCCGGATAGGCTGGGGCCCATTTCTGAACGAGGCTTGAGGGGTCCAGAGGTTCAGGGCCTGCCTAGGTGGAGGTTATGGTGGCGGAGCTGGCGCCTCCCATTGCTCTTCCCCGAGAACCTGCCAGAAGCAGCTCCTGCTGTGAAGGCCCCCAGCCGAGGGGCTCAGCTGCACCCCCCACTCCCCCACCCCGCCCCGGCCTGGGGCTGTGCTGGAATGAGGCTGTGTGCCCACAGCCACAACAAAAACACCCAAATGGCTTCAAGCTGTTGATTCAGAGCTGCAGAGTCCCTCAGAAAATAAACAAACACATGCTTGAAAGCCAGCGTGAAGTCTCAGGAGGCAGCTGCAGTGAGAGCCACGTGGGGAGGGGGCTGGGGTAGGGGGGCTCTGGGCCAGAGCGGCCCTCTCCCTCCCTGTGGCGAGCACACAGCCACCACCTTCGCCCCAGGCCTGGCACAGTCCCAGACGGCTCGCTGTCACCCTCACCCTCGGAACCCAGAAGGCAGGGCCGGGAGCCCACTGTGTCCCTGGGGCAGCAGAGTCCCCACCGAGTCCCCAGCCGTGGACTGGAGGAGGAGCTGTGGCCGCTGCCCAGGGACCGGGCCTTCAGGAGCTGGGGACCCAGGGCTGCCGTGTGTGGGCTCCCCGGGGCCACCACAACGTGTGACTGCACCAGGGGGCTCCGGACAGCCCATCCATCCTCTCCCCGTCCCCGAGGCCGGAAGCCGAAACCGAAGTGTCAGCTCCATCGGAAGGAAGGCTCTGGCGGAGGCGGGGGTCCAGGGGTCCTGGCTGCCTCTTCCGGCCTCCAGCGGCCCCAGGCGGCCCGTTGCTCCAGCGCTGACCCCATCTTCACGTGGCCCCTCCTCTGAATGTCTTGCCATGTGTTTCTTATGAGGACGTTCATCACTGGATTCGGGGCGCATCCGGGTAGTCCAAGATGGTCTCCTCATCTCAGGTGCTGGGGAGCCAAGAGGACCAAGTCCCCCTCAGAACCCTGAGGCCGGTGGGAGGGGCAGCAGCCCCCCTGGGGGCAGACGCGTTCCGTGGGGTTCCCCTTCCATGCGGAAGCCCCCGCACCCTGTGCCCCCACATCAGCCTCCCGGCCGCACCCACCCAGCCCTGGCCCTGCCTCACCCTGGGACCTAAGCAGGGCCTGGTGCTCTTGGTCCAGGCCAATGGCAACATCAGACATGGCCACAGCAGAGGGCGGTGGAGGGGGCGCCCAGGTCTCCGGCCCAGGGACCGAGCAACAGCTCCTCCGGGAGCCGCAGGCCAGACTAGCTCGCCCAGCCCGGCCGCTGCCCACTCACCTCGCCTCCCGCCCGCCTCCCACGGGCCACGCAGCCGCCGCTCCCGGGTCCCGGGTCCCAGAGTTTGTGCCGTCGCTCCCGGCTGGAAGACCTGCCACTCGAATCCGCTCGCCGGCTTGTCGGTCTCCATGCAGCCGCTACACACGGTGGGCGCCCACGTCCGCCCCGGCCACGGCGACTGTCAGACGCGCCCCAACGTTTATTTTTTTTTAAGCGGAGGGGACTTAATTCTTTCCAAATATCAGTGTTATGAATGCGACTGCCCCAGATGAACGGAAGCCGAGCAGACCTGAGAGGCCTGCGCAGGCCCATTGAAAAGCTGGAGTGAAGGCTCCGTGCCCCGGTGGGGGTGGGGGTGCAGAGCACCCCACTTCCTGCCAGCCGTGAAGGGCAGGCAGTGCGCTAGCTGCGGGTCACACCGGCAGTCCCATGGCCCCTGTGACCGGCACCGGCTTCTAGGCCCTTCCCAAGCGAAACGAAGCTCGTCCCCACGCAGGTCAGCAGACGAACGCTCGAGGCCCCCAGACACCCGTCCGCAGGAGGACGTGGCAGGCTTGGCCGCCGCGGCCTCTCCACACAGGTCAGCAGACGACCCGCTCGTGGGAGAGCAGTGACCACCAGGGAGGCCGCGGCACCCCACGTCGCACGGATACTTCGGAGGGTCAGGATAAAGGACCCCACATGAAGGACAGAGGAAGGCCACCCAAAGGGGCCCCACCCAGAGAAGCCCGAGGGTGGTCAGAGCAAACGGCTTCTATTCTTCAAGGCACCCCATCTCCCTGGGGCGGGGGCGAGGCTCAGAGACGGGTGATCGGAAGTCGTGAGCCATGGGAGCTGAGAAGAGATGGCATCACGGAAACCATCTTGGAGGCGCTAGAAGAGAAAATCAGACATGACCAGACACCTTTAAGGACAAAGGGTTTGAGGTGATCACGCAAAATCGAGTGAAAATAACTCCAACGTAAAAATAGTTAAGGTAGTGGAGACGGAATTCGAACCAAGATCTAACACACGCATAACGGACCTTCCTGAGGAAGAGAAAAAAACACGTAGGACGGGAAAAAAATACTGTAAAACACGACGAGATACACGTCCTCACCCGAAGCTGGAGTCTGCCGGGCGGAAGGGCATGTGCCGGCGCGTGTGTGACGGGGACAGCTGACGCTGTCGGGGTTCAGGGGATAGCAAGGGTTGGATGCACCGCCATTCACACGTCGGAAGAAGTAGCTACAAAGTTCTGAGGGCGAAACGCACAGCCCGAGGAATCCGTGGCCAATAGATCCACGTTTGCGTACAAAGGAGGCAGAAGCTCGCGCCCACGCGAGAACTTGCAGGCCGCCCAGGGTACGGGGCTGGGCGGGACAGCCCTGGACTCCGGGGTCCCCCACACTTGCGCTCAAAAGTGCTCTATGCTGAGACAGAAAAGTGCTGTAAAGGAGAGTGTGACAGCAGCCGACAAAATCGGAACATGGGTGTGCGCTAGACAAACGCGCGACTGAAAGCTTGCGTGGCCGATGGCCCCGGCGAGGCTGTGTGAGACCCCTGCCCTGGGGGCACAGCGGAATGTTTAAACGGGTCACACGGTGCCCAGCTCACCCTCGGATTGTTCAGAAAGCTCGGGGGCGTGCGTGTGCGCGTGTGTGTGTGAGCACACGCGATACAGCCAATGGCATAGAACAGGTGGGCCGGTTCTATTTTTGTTTGTGCGACGTTTTGTAAGTTTACAATTATTTCCAAATAAAAAGTCTATAAAGAAGAAGACAAGTGCTTCAGGCTGGACAAAAATTATACGGTCAGCCAGCACGCGAGCCCACCTCGACCCCTACGGCGACAAAGTCCAGGCAACCGAGGGCCGGAGGAAGGCCAGAGCGGGGAGGGACGCTGGAATTATGAGTGATAAACCGAGCAACGGCAGCAGAAACCCCCAGGTGAGAAGCAGCAGCTAAAAGCTATAGACTTTGACAAGGTGAAAAAAATAACAAACTAAATGACTGTGGGAGAGGTGGGGGGAGGGGCGGGGAATCAAAAACAGCTTCTAAACTTGAGACGTTTGGTTGAGGAAAATATAACGTCGCCCACGGTTAGTTTCTCACAGTCAGTCGTTTGCAGCCGGATCCCCAGGGGGCCTTTGCCTGGGCAGCGACGAGATCTTGATCTTAGGCTTCCCCGCCCATCTCGCTTCGCTTTATTTTTGTTCAGTTCACACTCGTGGCACGTGACGCTTTTTCCTCCGAATTACGATCCCTCGACCCTGGTACGACCCGGTCTCACCTGCGTCACGTGCAGAGCTGCCTTGCGATGCTGAGCGAGCTCAGGGCACGCATGCAACTTCCTGTGCGCTTTCTATGTTGCCCGATTGCTTTATTATGAGGATACGCCTTTCTCATCAAGGCGAACCCCCAGTTTTAAAAGGAGCGGGGGGGTCTCGCCCCCACACCTCTGAGGCCAGGGTCTCCGGGACTTGCCCTGCACAGCCCGGGAGGGGCCCTGCCACGTGGCCCCCTGGATTCCTGCTGAGCACGGGGCCCTCGTCCACCCCGAACATGCGATTTCTCAGCCGAAGGAGAGACGGCAGTGGCTTCTGCCTCCTGGAATTTCCACGTGGGGACAGCGGGGTCCGCCAGGGCTTCGACTCCGTGGGAAACGAGACGCGTGCTTCTTCTTAGCGCTGGGATTCGAAACACAGACCTTTCCGTGGCTTCCGTGGTCCTAGGGTCTTCACACTGTGTGCAAAACGCCTTCCAAGCTTGTCCTCATCCTTGGGGATGTTCGCCCGCTGGCCACAAGCGTGTCGCTTACAGCGTTTTAGGTAGACGGCAGTTTGGGGGTTGACGGCACGGTCGAGAAGACAGCGCCGAGCCCCACACGACTCCATGGCCCCCGTGGTGGGGCGACGCTGCCTCAGGTGCGTCTGGCGCGGTGAACCGGACTCGCTGACTCCGCATCGCCTCGAGCCGAAACTTCCTTCCATGTCCTTCGCTTTCCTGATGGCTTTTCCATCCCAGGAACTCATCTAGGATTCCACGTCACATTCAGGGGTCCTGTCTCCTCAGGCGCCCCTCACCGTGGCAGTGAGACATCGTGATATAATAAGAAATATATATTTAGCCTTCGTCCCTGGTTCCTGGCCCAGAGCTGCTCAAACCCTTCCATTTCCTGGTGACAGTGACGAGAGCGGATCTCCTCACTCAGAATAAGCCCCTCAGCCGCCCCGGAGCGGGTGCTAATGAGGCACGGCATACCGAAGGGATGGGGGGGAGCTGGTTGCCAGGGGAACTGCCCCCACCCCTCTTCCAGGGAGGGGAGCGGGCAGGCAGTGAGTCACTCCCCAGGGCAGATGATTTGGTGGATCCTGCCATGCAACAAGACCTCTGTAAAAACCCTAAACGACGGGGTTCAGAAAGTCCTGGTTAGTGAACGCACCCCAAACTCCACGGGGACAGATACTTCTGCACTCAAGACCATCTCACCTGGCTGTCACCTTGCGCCCTCTCTAACACCCCAGGTTCTCTGACCCCAGCGAGTGGTCCTAGCAAGTTATCAGACCCAGGGGCATCGTGGGGCCCCCGGTGTGTCGCCGCTTGGTCAGAGGTTTAGTGGCCCTGATGTGCAGTTGGCAGCTGAGGCGGGGACAGTCCTGGGGACGAACCCTTCACCAAGGGGCGGGCGCTGGCCCCAGGTGTCGGTGGGGGCTGCGTTAAACCCTGGGATCCCCGACAGTGTCTGCGGAGCCCCGAAGAACCTAAGACTGGCTTGGAGTGGAGAATCTCGCATGTGGTGTCAGACGTGTGGGTAACGTCGTAGTCACAGGGGACAGTGACCGCGGCGTGCCTCGGACCACAGTGACCACCTGGACGGGCGGGCGTTCCGTCAGGGGTTTTCGATTCTGCTGGACGGTGTCCGGTGTCCCGGGACCGCCTGCCCGTGAGGGCTTCGGGAGGAGTCAGAGATGGGGCGGGCACTGTCCGCGGGACGCGTCTCTGTGGTGCTGACCTCGCCTGGCTGAGCTGTGCTGTCAGATTCTCCTCTGGAAAGGGACTCTCGTCCCTTCCACACCGTGGAAGTCACTGGAAAGAAGTCACCGTGTGCCCGCACTTAAGGGCGGGGACTGACGCCCCACCCCCCACCCCACTGCGCACGTTGTCTGGGCTCCTGCGGGGAGCGTGTCCCTTCTCCCCCGTCATGTACTTATTTAAGTCAGCTCAGCCCTGTGGACCTCTGCTTAATTCTCCGGGTCATAACCCAGGGCTCTGTGGCTCCAGCGGCCCCAGCCTGGCCACTGGAGCTCTCTGCGCTGGCCCTGAGCCCCGAGCAGACGCCATCGGGGTGCGGTGTGTGTAAGCCCTTCCTCGCTGCAGGCTCGTGGTGAATATTTCCTGTCCCGGGCCTAGAACCCGCCAGTCCTCCAAAGAGCCGGTTCCTCAGCGCCGGAGTCAAGGTCTGGGCACCGGGAGTGCTCACCGGGGGTGCTCACTGTCGCTGGGCGTCCTTGCCCCAGGCCGGCAGAGCAGAGGGTGTGCGCGGACTCATCCACGCACACACACGTATCCACGCATAATTCTACACACTACCGTCTGTCACTACACGCAGCTGAAGCCGAGTCCACACAGACGCCCCTCCTCCGACCCACACGGGTCATTCCAGCCTGTCCACTGCTTAGCTGTAACCCCGCCCAACAGCGAAGGCTCTGCCGCCGCCTCCCTCCACCGCTGGGCCCCAGCGCACAGACGCGACGGCGTCAGACGGTGAGTCCGTGCCCCACGGACTCCACTTTGTCACCCAGAGCCCAGAGTGCGGACGCTCCTTCTGCCTCCAGAGCCACGGACCCGCCTCCAGGGAGGGGGTTTCGCGCCCTCGTGTTACAGGTGGGCTCGTCACCCCTGACCACCTAAATCACATGCTCGCTTAAGTTGCATGCTTCGAGGGCCACTCTGGGCCGCGAGGTTCTCTGGGTTTTGCCGAGCGCGTGACGTCACACGTCACTGGGCCCTGCAGAGCGCTTCCCCGGCCTGTGCTCTGTGCGCCACCCCCGCCCGGCACCTGGCGGCCGCCGGTTCTCTCCGTCTCGGTTGAGTCACCTTTTCCAAGATGTCTCGGCTTCCTTCACCGAGCCACGCGCAGCTCCGGCTGCTCCGTGTGTCTGCGGGGCTCAGTGGCCCACTTCTGTATCAACGACTGGTGCCTGGACGCTCACGGTGGCTCTGTCCGCCTGTCGAAGGACAGACGGCTTGATCGCGTCCAGTTCGGGGCGATGATGAAAACCGCGATGAGCACTCGGGCGCGTGAGTTTCAAATCCGGTGAGTAGACGCCGAGGCGGCGGTCTGCGGGCTGTGTCGCGAGGTGGTGCTTGGCGGGCACCACACCGGGGGACCGGCTTCCCAAGTGGCCGGCAGCGAGCGGGGTCCGCGGCGCCACACGCCCCGCGTCTGACGTGTCGAGTTTTCTCTTCTCCTTTCTCCTCAGCCACTCAGGGCGCAGAGCGGCCGCTCGTCACGCTCGAATCCGTGAGGGCCGCCGAGCCCTCCCCGCCCCGCGCACCCCTGCTGAGCCCCGCGCACCCATGCTGAGCTCTGCACCCCTGCTGAGCTCCTGCCTCCCATCGCACTGAGCCCAGCGCCCCTGAGTCCAGCGCGCCATGTGAGCCCAGCGCCCATGCTGAGCCCGCGCACCCCTGCTGATCTCTGCACCCCTCAGACCCGCTTCCATGCAAGCAGTCCCGAGCGACTGCTGGGCCAGCGCGCCTGCTGATCTCTTGCACCCCTGCTGAGCCCAGCACCTGCTGGGTCAGCGCACCCATGCTGGTGTAGCGCGCCTGCTGATCCTCTCTGCCCCTGCTGGGCCAGCACGCACCCCTGCTGGGCTCGCGGTTGACTCTCTTCCCACAATGGGCTGTTTTGTTTCCAGCTGAGTGCTGAAGCTTCTCTACGCACTTTGGGCAGAAGCTGATGGACAGAACACACACGTGGCCAGACGGGACATAGAAACAGCGCCCAGCACGACCTGCAGCCACAGCCCCGGGGGGCCCCGCTCCCTCACAGGGACCGGCCGGGGTCCAGGGTCCACCCGCCCACCAGCCTGGAAGCCGCACCCCTGCAGCCATCAGCCCCCAGGGGCAGGTCTTCCTTCATAACTAAACTTATCGCTTCCCTGCTTTTTGTCCTCGATTGCGACATAGGATCACCCAGAGAAAGCCCAGCGTGCTCCCCAAGCAGTCGTGGGGAGGCCCGGGGCACCCCGAGCCCGGCTTCCTGCACAGCAAAGTCCTCCCCACTCCTCCGCCCGCCTGTGGTCACAGCCGAGCTCTGCGCCAGCGAACGCGGGACAAGCGGCCCCTGTTGCTGCTCGATCGCGGGCCTTCGTCTATTGCCGCAAAGTCCTTTGTCAGAAACGGTTTTGCACAGATCGTTTTTGTCGGTCTGTGGCTCGTCTGTCCCTTCTCTTAGCCACGTTATTCACAGAGCAGAAGTTTTGAATTTTAATGAAATCTCACTTCTAAATATTTTCCTCCATGGGTTACGTTTTTGGTGTTTTTATCTAAAAAGTCACAGCCAAACCCAAGATCACTTAGATTCCCCTACGTTCTCTTCCAGGAGTTTCAAAGCTTTGCCTTTTACATTTAGGTCTATGATCCGTTTTGAGTTCGTTTTTGCACAGGGTCTAGAATCTTCATTTTTTCTTTCTTTCTTTTTTTTTTTTTTTTGCTTGTGAAGTCCAGTAGTTACAGCATCATTTGTTTGTAATTTTTTTAAGTCAGTGTCTAATAGGGAACATCTGAGCAGACTGTTCTTCAGGAGTGTCGTGGCCGCTCTTAACCCATAATTAATTACTTCTGTAGCGTCTGTAGAACGCGGGCCCCGCTGGCCTTTTGGCTGAGAATTTAGACATCCGCACGCGAAGGGCTGGCCCCTGGACGGCAGCCGGTCTCGATTCATGGACATGGTATGTGTCTCCATTCGTTGATGTGTTTGAGGTTTTTTGTTTGTTTGTTTGTTTGTTTTCCATCTTCCAATAAAGGTCTCTGAGCCTTGGACTTATCTTACTAGACTTATTTTTCTGCCCGTGTGGGGGGTCGGTTGCATATTTTTATTTATGTTTTCAAACGTTTCGTGGCTGGTCTACAGGAATGCAGTGCACCATCGCTGGGCCACTTGACCCAACGTGCGTCGTCGCGGCCGCCGCATCCGAGGAGCCGTCTGCGTTTTCCCTGCGTGGGAGCGGAACCGTCCGCCCTCCTCCTCCTCCGCCGAGCAGGGCCTGAAACACGGGGCTGGCAGTAGCCATGGCGAACAGACCTTCTCTTCATGGTTTCGAAGGCGACACTTCACAACTCAGCTGGGTTTGTGGCATGAGCCGAACCACGTTCTCTGTGCGGTGGAGGGAGCCTCCTCGCACAGGGCGTCTGTAAAAGGCCGGGTGACCCATTCCTGCACGGTTCGGTAGAAACTGCCCGGAAAACCAGCAGGCTCCGGCATTTTCTTTATGGGACGAGTTCTAGCCATGGATTATATTTTTAAACCCCTATAAAATTGTTGATTTTTTTCTTTCTTCCTGAGTCAGTCGTGGTAACGTATGATTTTGGGTTGTTTGTTTGTTAGAAATAAAGCCATTTTGTATAAGTTTCCAAATGTATTGACAAAAGCAACGTCTATATTTTATTACTGTATCTTCTGTATCTGTTATTAGATCTCCTTTTCTATTCTTAATATTTTTATTTGTGTTTTATCTATTTTTTCCTTGATAAACCTGGCTGGAAGCTCGTCTATTTTGTTTAAATTTTGGGGAAGGTTGGGCTTTATTAAAACATTCTGCCATTTTGGTTTTCTTTGGGGGGGATGTTCTATTTCCTTTATTCCTCGTCATGTCTTAATTTTTATCTTCTTCAACTATCTTTTTCTTCTACTTTTTATATGATTTTATTCTTTGTTTTACATCCTAAGATTAATACTTAACTCATTTTTGTTCAGGATTTACCTCTTCCCGATATAAGCACTTAAGGGGATAAATTTCTTTCAAAGGACCATTTTCGCTGCTTCCCGCTAGTTTGCTATGTGATGATGTCTTTACTGTCATTCAGAGGAAAGGATTTTCACATAAACACTGACCAGTTCCATTTCGTTTTGTTTTTCAGAGCAAAAGTTATTCTGCTGTTTGGGTTTTTCCCTTTTGATGAAATCCAATTCGTCACCTCCGTCTTCTGCGGATTCTGCCTTCAGCGAGCGTCCGGTCTGGTATATCTCGGCCTGGTCCCGGGTCACAAAGTTTTTCTCCTTATCTTCTAAAGAGATCTAGTCTTTGGTGCAAACTTTCGAGTTCATTTTCGCATGTGGGATGAGAAATGGCCCAGAGTTCTTTCTGCGTGAGTCCGGGTCTTCCAGCACCTTCTGCGGAAAAGACTCCCCTTCCTGCACCGCCCCGGCTCTGGCCCTGTCGAGGTCGGCCGCCCGCGTGCGGATCTGTTTCCCGGCTCCGTCCCATCGACCCGCGCGTCCCCGGCTTCACCCCGACAAGTCATTCGATTACTTGGGTTTTGCGACGCATCTCGAGACCGCGCAGTGTCACCCTCTGACTTCACTCTTTTCTCCCCCAAAGTCGTTTGGCCTGTTCTAGGTTCTCTGCACATCCGTAGAGATTTTACGATCGGCTCATCAATTCCTACAAAAAGGCCTCCGGGAGTTTGATTGGGATTGCGCTGAATCTGTAGATCGATTCGGGGGAAACGGACGTCTTTAGAGCATGGAGCGCTCGACGTAAACACAGTCTAGTTCCCCGCGTGTTTGCGTGTTATTTATTTTAGCGACGCTTTGCGGTTCTCGGTGGGCAGGTCTTCCTTACGTTTGCCATGTTTACTCCTAAGTACTTAGTTTGTATTTATTTTTAAATTAGACACGGCGTTGTTTGTTTTTGTTTCTGATTGCTGCGAGTACGTGGAAAACAACCGATTCGTGTTTATCTCTGTACCCTTCTACTTGGCTAAACTCACTCACCGGTGACGGCGCCTTTGGACATTCCATCAGCTGTTCTACACAGATGACCGTGTCGGCAAATAAAAACAGTTTTATTTCTCCCTTTCCGATCTGGATGCTTTTCATTTCTTTTTCTTGCCCAATGCCCCGCCTGGAACTTTCGGTATGATACTCAGCAGGAACGGTGAGAGGGGACAGACGCCCTCGTCTCGTCCCTGATCACGGGGACCTCCACTCAGCCTCCCACTCAGATGATGTCAGCGGTAGAGTTTCTGCCGATGGCCTTTGTCAGCCCGAGAAAGTTCCCTTTATCCCCAGTCTACTGGGAGTTCTCATTAATAAAGAACATCGTACTTTGTCATATGGCTTCCCTGCCCGTACTGACTTTATTTACCATATGGTTTTCTTTCTTTTTTTTTGGTCATTATGATAAATGACATAGTTGTTCCGATGTTAAGCCACAGCTGCATTCCTGACTTAAATCCCCTTGGTCCTATTGTGCTGTCTTTTTTTAAAGAGTTGGAGTCATGTTGTTCAAATTCGTTTCAAATCTTTGCACCTATGTTCGTGAGGGATATTTGTGGTTTTCTTCCCTGCAATGTTTTTGGTCTGGGTGCCGTAGCGATGCGGCCTCGGAGGAAGGGTTAGAAAGTATTCTGTCCTTTTCAATTTTCCGAAAACATTCACGTAGAATTTGTCTTATTTTTTCCTTAAATGTGTGGAGGGATTCCCTACTGAAGAAATCTAGGTCTGGGGTTTTCTTTGTGGCAAGATTTTTTTTTTTTTTGTAATTCAATTTCTTTAATAGATATAAGACTAGTTTTCATCTGTCCCAACCCATCAAAAAAGGGGGAAGGGTGAGAGATTTGAACGGGCACTTAAAACCAGAGATGATATTCAAGTGGCGAATAAACGCACAAACAGATTCTGAACGTTATTTTTTATTACGAAAACTCAAATTAAAACCACAGCGAGATCCCACTGCGGACCCGTGAGAAAGGCTGACGAGGCTGCCCTGGGGTGTGGCGGAGGTGGGGGGCAGCCGGAGCTCGCCCGGGTGGGGGGCGGGCGCGGTCTGACAGTTTTCTTATGTAGTTACGCACACGCCCACCCTGCAGCCCGGCCATTCCACTCTGTTCGCCTGAGAAGAGAGACACCTGTGTCTACACAGAAGCCTCCGCATGACGCTGACGTCAGTTTTATTTGTAATAGTCCAAACCTGGGAACAACCGAAACGTCCAGCAGCAGGCGGAGGGGGCAGTCACCCCTCTGCCCCCACCACGGACGGCACCGCAAGTACCACGGCGTGAAGCGTCGAACGGGCTGTCGACGGATGCGGCTGCAGGGAGGAACCAGAAGAATCATCCTGGGAGACAGAAGCCCACGGAAGGCGGCGCGCGTTGTACGATGCCGTTCGCACGGGCTCCAGAATGCGAACTGCTCCGCAGACGACACAGCTCGGTTGTTTGCGGGGGAGGGGGCCGGGGGCGGGCGGGAAAGAGAGGAGCAGCCGTCACAAAGGAGCGGGGGACACCGCGTGATGAACGTCCACATTTTCTAGACTGCGGCCACGGTTTCACAAACGCACCCGTGTGTCAAAACTTATCAAATCGTCCGCACTTTAAATACGTGCAGTTTATTGTATGTCAATTATGTCTCGATGAAACCGTTTTAAAAATGTTGTTTAAAGTTAGAATTTACCACCAAGAGAACACAAATCAGGAGGCGGCCTTCCAAAACCCCAGAAAAAAACGGGGAGCAAACAGCTCGCAAAGCCAAAGGGAGAGAACAGGGAAGATGGAGAATAAATAGCAGACGCGTCGACAGCAAACACTCTGTCTAGAGAGAACAATCGGGAACAGGCGCCGTTCAGCAAGGCTCACCTCGAGGGAGACGCATGGAGGGGTGTGGCACCGGGAGCCGGGGTGTCCGCCAGACGGGTCTGCCACACACAAACAGGAGGAGGGCGGGCGAAACTCACGCCAGGTGAGGTTCAAAAGCTGGATGAGGGTCAGTGACGTGATCTGAGGAGCAGTTCGGGGTCCAAGGGAGACATGGGCCGCCAGCGACACATCGGCCGCGGAGGCACCAACGCTCCCCCAGGCCCGCGCGGGGCGGCCTTGCAATCCCGTCAGGGGCTGGGGGCTAACGCTCCTGCCACAGCTCTGCCTGACACCCCGCTCTAGGGCTCGTCACCGAGGTCAGTGCCTGCACAAAGCAGCCGAGAAGAGGTGGCCAGTGTGCAGTCGCTGGTGGCCAGGCTGTCCAAGGATGCTGAGACGAGGCGGGACATCGTCCAGCCCGCCACGCTCCTGGGGACCCTGTGCACAGCAAGCCGAGGCCCTTCCGCCCCAGCCCTGCGGCTCCCAAACCGCTCCCCTCCCCAGTCCCCGCGCACCCAGGTGGACCACGGGCCCTGGATCCCACACGTCACCGGCCCCACTGTGGTCTGGCGGGCGGGAGGACTTTGCAGCTCGGAAGGTCCAGCACCTGGCACACCCTCCCCGGTGGCCATTGGAGGGGCGGCCCCTGCCTGCTTTAGCCATTCACCCGCCTATGCTCAGGCCCTGTTCCCTGCCCCCCCGGTCCCTTCCCCCAGCTGCTCCTCAGGCCTCCGCCCTGAACAGGGGCTGTCACTGAGACACCGGCTCCAGTGCAGCTGGGGACACACGACCTCTGCCCTCCCCCCGCAAACAAGTCCCTGACCCTGGGCCTCCCCCAGGCCCCGGCCACCGCGAGCTTTCCTGTGTCCGGGCACAGAGCCCGGTCACAGCTCCGGAGGCTGTGTGCTGCCGTCCTCATCGGATGAGGCTGGGGAGGCTGGGGCGCCCGGCCTGGATCGCGGAGCTTGTGGGGTCAGGGTCCAGGCAGGCTCCTCTCGCATGCCGACACCCGGTGATGGCCGAGCATTTAAGGACGCAGACTCCTGAGAGTTTCAGCGCCGTCCCCACATCCTGCAGCAGCCGCTCCGACCCTGAGTGGCTCCAGGTTTGAGTACGACATGCCGGCTCGAGCCAGAGGTGTGTGTGTGACAGTGTGTGAGGGACGGGGGGACTGTGTATGCATGTGACAGAATGCGCGTGTGGCCGAGGTCCCTGCCCCCGCCCCATGTGGGGGCGGGCTGACCCCCACGGCCCCGGACCCACCCCCGGCCAAGCCCTTCTCCCTGTGACAGCGAGACCTGCAGCCTCAGAGGGAGCCCTGGGTCCCCGCCCGCCCCCACGGCTGGCAGGGCGCCAAGCACCTTCACGGGCAGGAGGGGAGGGCGTTGACTCTGAAGCGTTAAGTATGGCTTTGGAACCAACTTGGCGCTTCCGCTGACAACTTGCCTTGTTCCAGATGGTTCCTGTGCTCGTCCGTAGTTAGCATGCTAATTTATTCCGACTCGTCCCCAGGCTGCTGCACACGCGGCTGGCGCACACCTCCCGCCAGAGCGAGCCCCGGGCCCAGCGTTCCCACCTCCCCGGGGCTGTCAGCGCCTCGGGGGACGGGGACACTTGCAGATGTGACTTCGGTGGCAGCCGGAGCAGGTTGCGATTTCTCCTCTGGCAGCCCTGACGTTGGCGGCGAGTTCTTGGCTGTGACACACGCGGCAGGGAGACGTGGCTCGGGGAAGGCTGGAGCCGGGGCCCCTGAGGAGCAGAGGGCGGCCGAAACCAGGTAACCGTCGACACGGGGCCCGAGACGGAGGCTTCTCTGCGCGGGTGGACGTCCGAGCGGAGGCCCAGCCCCCAGCCTCCTCCTCCGGCCCGGTGTTCGCCTCCGCGCACTGATCCAAAGCCACCGGTGCACCGTGGCTGTCACGGGCAGGAGCCCCGCGCCCAGGAGCCCCCGCCACTGCCCACCGCCAGGCCCACAGCCGGCCCAGAGGCGTCCCGCTCGGCAGCTGCCCCTGAGCAAGGCGGTACGGGGCGAGGGGGAGGGACACTCAGGAGCACCCTACACAGGGAGGCAGGAGAGGGGACAGATGTGGTCCTCGTGCAGGACGGCTCTGAGGCCCCCGCGAGAGCGAGCGAGGACAGTCGTCCAGCAGTCGGCTGACCGTGAACAAGTCATCCCACCCCACCCCGCACTGCCAGGGTCACCCCCAGAGGGAAGACTTGCCCGCCTGTCCCATCCCACCACCTTTGAGAGACCCCCCCGCCGGGGAGAGGAGAGGTGGCCCTGTCTTCAGAGGCAGCACTTTCGGCTGGTCCTGTCCTCCGGGGTGTGACGTGCCCAAACGGCCACCCCGAGTGCACGGAGCCCAGGAGGCAGGTGACTGACCTGACCAAGGTCCCCAGGGGCGGTCAGCCCCCTGCCCCTGGCTGAGTCCCGCCCTCCGATAATTCTGGTTGCTGGGCCGCTGCTGTCACAATGGGGGCTTCAGAGAAAAAGGGGACAGCACTGAGCCGCCGAGTCCGGCTGAAGCGTGGACTGAGCCGCAGGTGTCGGGACCACATGAGGGTCACGGGGTCTGGGGGACACGGGGACAGTGGCCGCACCACCCTCGGAGGTGGCTGACCAGGTCTCACCATCGGCGCCGGAATACGGAGCCTCAGCGGCTCCCGCAGAGTCAGGACGGCCGTCGGGACAGGACGGGCCCCGGGCATTCCGGGAGGCGGCTTGAATGTCGCCGTGTCCCCAAATCAAGGAGGGAGTTCCGGGGACCCTGGGTGAATGGAGCTCCGACCCGCGTCTCCTCGGGTGCATCTGGGGTGCCCCCAGCCCCCCTCCCTGCTTTCTCTGGCTCCTGAGGGTGCGCAGCTGGAAAAGCAGCTCAGGACAGACGGCAGACTGACCGGCACGGTGGGGACCCCGCACCCGCCCTGCTGCCGAACCCCGAAGTCCCACCGCGTCCCCGAGGAACCGCAGAGCTGGCACCACGCCAAGACCGAAGCACTGACGCCCGTGGAGGCCGCTGCTCCAGACCCAGGTCCGCGGAGCTCCGGCTCCCGGCGCCCACATGCGGCTTCGGGGGGGTCGCCCCGTGGAAACCGGGGGGGCGGCCAGTCCCCCGCTCGGCTCAGGCGCTCAGATCCACTGAGCCGTTCACTCCGCGAAGCCCAGCCATGCGGGGCCCCCGCACCACGGACCAGGACAGCGGCCTCGTGGGCACCTTGCTCCCAGAGGGTGGACAAGAGCCCTACAGGATGGTGGCCTCCCGACGGAGCTGCCCGGAGACCCAGTGGCCGGGGCCTGTCCAGACCTCCCCCTCATCCCGAAACTGCCACCAGGCAGGAGCCTCTGAGACGTGGACTGCAGGGCTCGCCGCGGACGGCCCCCGGCTTCGAGCGGGACGAAGCGCACCTTGCAGAGCACACCTTGCAGCTGGTCCCTGATGACCGGGGATGTCCCCGGTGCCAAAGGGTGGGGCAGGCAGCCTGAGGCAGCCCCGTGGGAGGGTCCCGGCAGGCACCCATCCCCCTGCCTTGGCCCGGGGGCGGGAGGGGGGGACAGTGGGACGCCGAGGGCCCAGGTGGCCCAGGCTGCCTGGGGTGAACGGATGTCATTGAGCCACCGTGCTGTGGGCTGGGCTCCCTCTGCTCCGTCACCAAGCTGGTGCAGCACGTGCCCTTGTCCACCGCTGCACCGGCGGCTCCATCCGTGGCTCCCGGGCTGGCTGGGGACCAGCAGTTCCCAGATGGGTCTCTAATGTCTCAAGTGCCAGGCAGCACGACAACCACACAGGGATGCTGCCCGCGGCCTGGTGGCAGCTGCTTACGCGGGGCCTTTCCCGTGATGGAAGGCAGGGACTGCAATGTGTCCTCTCTGAAGGACAGCCACCCTGTCCCCAGCCCTGGCTCTGTCACGGACTCACCGTCAGGTCTCTGCGGTGGTTGGTCATGTGTGTGGACTGGACAGGTCACACGCCGGGCAGCGCGGCGTGTCTGGGAGTGTCTGCGGGGGGTCCTGACAGGGGTCAGCACTTGGGTGGGTGGGCTGAGTAAGTCGGAGGCCCGGCCGGTGCGGGTGGCCTCATCCGAGAGAACAGGAGGTGGAGGAAGGAGGGTCCTCACCCCCAACTGCCGAGCTGGGGCCTGGGTCTCCCCGGCCCCTGGTGTCCCCGGTCCTCAGCCCTCGGACCCGCGGGCGGTCAGCACCACTGGCCCTCCCGGCCTCCAGCTTGCAGACGGCGAGCACGGGCTCTCCCTCCTCCACAGTGCCAGCTCTGTCGTGCATCTCCTTCCAGAAGGACGGATTCTGGTGGCTCTGTGTCTGGAGAACCCTGAGAAGCCCATCCCCACACGGCACGCCTGCTGGCCCAGGAGCTCACCCCGGAGGGAGGAGGGGCAGCAGGGGCCTTATCTCGAATCCCCAGGGGCCTCGGCAGGGGGCGACAGGAGTGTAGCCGCCGAAGGACCCCATTGTCCCCCTTCCCGGCCCCTGGAGCCGTGGGGCACGTGGGCCCAGCACCAGAGTCCTGGCCGGGATGAGCGGGCACCTCAAAGTCCCACACTCCAGCCAGGTCCATGCCTGCTGCTCATCTCCAAGACCCCCGAGGCGACCGGCCTCAGTCTGGGACCCACGGCCCAGTGTCCTGTCTGTCCCGCCCTCGCCCTGCAGGTCACTCAGGCCCGCAGGCCCCCAGAGGCTCAAAGGCACCAAACGAGGTCGTTTAAAGCACAGGGGTGATTACTTCCAGAGGGCTTTATGGCCCCGAGAGCCGGGTGGCCACGCGCCCCCATCCAGGAAGGCAATATGTCACCACCAAGGACGTGACCTTGGGTGTTTCCAGACGTCACCATAAACAAGCAGAGAAAACTGCTGAGCCCCGCGCAATCCCCCATTGTCTGGAAGGCGTCGTTATTTTAATAAAAAACTCATCAGCCAGCCTCCCTCAGCCTTGGTGTTAGTTACAGAGAGGCTGTGGGCGGGCAGAGGGCACAGACTGGCCACTGTCTGGGGTGGGGGCTCTTTTACGTTAAAAGGAGTGAAATTTTAAAGAGGCGTTTCCTCGCCTTAAACACAAAGATGCCAACACAGGGCGTGCTGCCGACCCAAAGGGCAAAACGCAATCGCCCCCCGTTTCCCGCTCGGCCCGAGTCCCCCCTCACGGGCCCACGGCAGCCACGCACCCTCCCCTCCGCGAAAGCAGCTGGAGCCTGCCCGCCCCGGCGGCTGCCCACTTCACTCCAGACTTCCCGTTACATCACACGGTGGCATCCTTCAGAGAGTCCACGTAGTTCAGAGACACAGACACGCTGACCTGCCCAGGTGTGGGGACGGGGATGCAGGTGGCAGGGACGAGTGGGGCAGGGTGGGGATGCCGAGGCCGGGGTCCCCTTGTCAGCCAGCCGGGGAGGCGGCGGGGGGAGGCAAGAGCTGCCCAGGCCCCAGCCCCTGCATACACGGCCCCTGCACGCTGGCTGGCCCTCCGCCCGCCCCACGGCTTCCGCTGGGCGGCCCTGACTCAGAGGCCGGGCTACGGGGCCCTGGCACACCTCCCGACACAGCCCCAGAGTCCTCACTGCCTGCCCCACGCAGCCTGGTAACCAAGGCTGGAGCCGCAAAAGGCCCCTCGGCTGCAGGGTCCTTGTGTCTGCACTGCCGTAGCTGTAGGTGGCAGCCAGGTGACGTCCAGCACCACACTGTCACCCAGCCACCCTGGCATCTCCTGTCCCTATTCGGCAGGCCGGGCAGGGCCTCCCCCTGGGGAGAAGGGCTCGAAGGCCCGTCCCCCAGGACGGCGAGTGTCCAGGGGCGGGCAGGGCCACACAGGGCCGCGCGCCCACTCCAGCACACAGCCCAGCCCGCCTGAGTGTCCAGGGAGCGGGTCTGCGGCCAGCTCAGGAGCCCCCCGGGTGGTGGTGAGAGGCCAGAGGGGCGGGGTCCTCCCGCCCTTCTCACAGAGCCCTGCAAACCCTCCGTCCGCGGGAGCGAGCCGCGTGGGACGATGGTGGGCTGTACTCGGCCGTGTGCGGGGCCACGGAACCGTGCGGCTGACCCCCGGCCTGAGGGCTGGCTTCCCGGAGGCTGTCGCCCTCCTCCCTCAGGGGGCAAAGGCGCAATGGGAAGGGAGTAGCCTGCGGCGGGTGAGCTGGGGCCCAGACACCCCGGGGGGACCCTCCTCTGCACCGGGCCCCCTGGGCCTCGTCCCAGGCCAGGAAGCACAGGGCGGCCTGCCTGTCCCCTGCAGCCGTCACCTACCTGGCTACCTGTCTCCGTTCCAGCATGCTCTCCTTCCCCGCTGACCCACCAGAGACTTCCCAGCCTCCCTCCAATTTACGAGGCAGCTGGAGCGCAGGATATTTTTAATAAAAATTAGGTACAAGCAGATACAGGGGATTAATAGTTGTCGTACGATGTTATAGTTCTCCGCATATAGTGGCACAGAAAAGACAATCAGAGCAGAGCCATTTCAGGCAGATAAAATGGGGCATTTATTTTTAATGGAAAGAGAATTTGAGGGCTCACCCAAGCGTGAAGAGAGCTGCCGAGGGCCCTCGCTGGGTGCGACAAAGAGGAGGCTGGAGGCTCCGTGGCCTCGAAGTGTCCCCCCCGGGGGGCAGGAGGTCCGCTGGCTTCCCAGGGCTCAGGAGAGTCACCAGCTGGGGGTCTCCAGCTGAAAATCAGAGCCACCCGCGGGTGTGAGATGGCGGGGCACGCTGGCCTGGCGAGGGAGCGGCAGGAGGCGGGCTTTGGTGACATGGAGGGGGCAGGGGAACGGAGCTGACGCCACGAGCTTGCCCGGCTCCGGGTGCCACGTGCCCTCATCCGGCCCCAGAGCCCTGAGCCACCGCCCCTGCAGCCTGGGCAGGCCTCGTCCGGCCTGCCTCAGCCCCCTGAATCCCACCTCATGGGGCACTGGCCAAGGGCCACGCTGGGCCCGAGGTGGGCGTGGGGACCTCCCCTCTCCCTCACACCAGGGGAAGGAGCTGGCAGGGGCTCCCGGCCTGAGCAGAGCCCCGCGGAAGCCCACGTCACGTCACGGCCCGGGAACGCCCTGCCAATGCCCACCGTCCTTCAGCCAGCGGCGGGACAGCCCCCAGGTCCCAGGCTCGGCACCAGCTGGGCCGTCACAGCCTGGGGGCCAGGCAGGGTCCTCTGGGATGCAGCCCAGGATTTGCAGTGGTCTGGGACACGCGTAGGCCATGGGAGATGAGGTGGGGTCGTGCCATGGTAACCCCAAGAGGCCTTCCAAGTCATGACTCGCCACCTGGAGCCTGGCCGTCCCGTCCTTAAACCACAGCTGGTCAGCCGACCACAGAGCAAGGCTCAGGACAGTGCCAGCTGCGGCCGGGCACCTCAAGCCACCCCCAGCCACCCAGACAGGCTCACCCACCTGCTCGCCCACCACCAGCCAGCACCAGGACCAGCCTCTGAGGATGTGCATGCCACTGAGCCTTCGATGCCAACCGGGGGGCGAGGGGATCCCTGAGTCCCGCACACAGGAACCCACCAGGGCAGCACGGGGCACCGAGGCCGGGGGCTCTGTGAACGAGGGAATCAATCGATCGATCGATCAATTGATCAACCAACAAACAGAACAAACCTGGGCGCCAGCACCACAGAGGCTAAGCCGGGGCCCCCAGAACGCGAAGCTCCCACTTTCTAAATCACACAGATTATTTTAGAAATCAGAGCAGCCCCTGCAGCTAGACCGCAGGTTCCAAACAGCTACGGGGTCCCCGAGCCGCCTTGAGAAGACAGACTCCCTTCCTCCTCCTGTCTGGTTAATCACACACGCGCTTTCATCATTAATAGTGTTAACTATTCACGAGCCGTGGGCTCGCACGCATGACCTGGAGCCCGCTGTCCGCACACCAGGGACCTCTGGCCTGGGGACCACCGTGCAAGGGGCCCCCTCGTGACCGGCGGTGGGCCTGTCGTGTCCACCTAATCCACCCAGGACTTGGCCGGGACAGGGTCGACCCGGCCACTCCATCATCTGAGGCCATAAGCCCCGCCCCTGGGTATCCACATCCAGGAGCCTCTGTCCCTCTGTCCCCTGACCCAGTGACAGGTGCAAGGTTTTCCTGGCCCGAGCTCCAGGCCTCGCCTTCCTGGCCAGCCCCCCTGCACATTCCCCATCATCAGAGTGCATCTCCCCCAAAAAGAGACAGGCCCCACCTGCAGCCGTGCCCTCCTCATCCTGGGAATCGGAAGCAGACCGCGGGGGGCCCGGCCCTCGAGTGCTGCCTTCCTTAGTGAGTGTGAGGGCCACGCACAGGCCGCCCCTGCGGCCGTGGCCCTGACCCCGTGCCCAGCCGGCACCCTCGTGCGAGCCTCCCTGCCAGGCTCCCGCACATCCTGGGCACACCAGACAGAGGGGCAGAGCCCTCCAGGGGCCCGGTCCATGCCCTGGGCGGACGTCCTGAAAACTGAGACGGCCCTCGTCCCCTCCCAGGCTGGCAGCCCTGGGGCTCTGTGTTGCTGACCCTGGCAAGTGTCTGCCATCCACTGGGGCCCACCCCAGCTTCCTGCGGCCGCCCCATTCCCTCCTGACCCCCGACGTCACTGCCTCCTTCCTTCCTGCGCGTGGCCTACGCGGTGGCCGCTCCAGGCCTGGCACAGGGCTGTCCACCCCTCGGCGTCCCGTGCCTGGGCCCGGGCAAGGCACGGGGGTAGCCATCCTCCTCTGCTGGGCAGGTTCGCCAGGCCAGTGCCCACATCGGAAAATCTGGGAGTCGCTGAGCCTCAGAGCCAGAGGCGCCCTCAGCTGCCACCAGCCCAGCCACCCTTCACAAAGGGGGCAGCAGAGACCTGGGCCAGAGGGACCCGCCTGGGACCCAGGACCCAGGCCACCCCGCCCCAGCCCCTCAGGTACCTGCTCTGCCACCGCTGCCCTGCTGGCGGCCCCCGTGGTTCAGACGGGACTGGAGATGGGCTTCTGCCCGTCCTCCCCAAACGTCCCGCCTAACTGAGCCCACATCAGGAAGGGCTGGACGGGACAGGGCAGCGGCCGTCAGCCCGCCACACCCACGCTTCTCCACCGGACACCAGCTCGCTCACGGCCTCAACCATGCAGCGGGAGGCAGGCCCTGCTCCACAGTGCACACTCGTGATGCAGGCACACACACACACGTGTGCACGCGTGCACACACTCACTCATGCACACGGCCACGTGGAAGCCCCCAAAGCCGCAGACACCACTGTGTGTCTCCCCCAGGGGGCCTGGCTGGGGACCCCCTAACGGCAGGCTCTTCGCATGCCAGGAGCTGAGGCGGGAGAGGGAAGGGACTCGTCCGGGCTGTCCTGGCCGGCCAGCAGCCAGGCTGGACCAGAATCCCCGCCAGGGCCGGAGGAGGACCCCCTGGGAGAGGCAGGCTCCCAGAGGGGCGGGGGCGGGGGCCACAGGGACGACTCCCTCCCTGCCCTGTTCCTGTCGCCCCCGCCCGGCCCCACCAGAGTCTGTGTCCACGCCTCCCGCAGGCCCCGAACCACAGGCTGTCCTTCTGCACACGGCGGAGTCCGCGGTGTCTTCACTGGGCACCACTGTGTCAAGACGCGGGAGATCACGTCTGCGTCCCAGTGTCCCGAAGCAGGAACACTGCGCCCCCCACCCCGGCCTGGCCTGGGGCACCAGGGCGCCCCTCCCCTCTGCTGGGGCCCAGCGGCCGGCGGACTCTGCGCCCTCGTGGGGCCCAGGGGCCCAGCTGGCCTCGCAGCTTTTCCCCCCATCCAGCCCCTGTTCCTACTGCACGCCCTGGGCTGCACCCAGGGGTGGATCAGGAAAATGTCACCGAGCTTCCCTGGGCCGCCTGTGCCTGCTGTCTCTGTCCCCACCCCAGGGGACACAGACAGCCTCCAACGTGCTTCCACCCCAGCCCAGCCCGGCCAAAGTCTGTGAAGGACCTGGCATGACCTAGGGTCACTCCCGCCCTGCACGCCCTGTCCCCCACCTTCCCGAGGCACCTGCCACTCAGCTCTGTGCAAGCCGCATGCCGAGGTCCACAGCCAGCCCACTCCTAGGAGCCCCCCTGGGCCCAGAGCAGCCTGCAGGACAGGACAGGACACCCTGCGAGGACCGCCCAGCCTGGCTCCTGAGGGGCGGGGCCTGGCGCGGGGCGGGCTCACTCGGGCTGAGCGGGCACCACGCAGGCCTTGGCGCTCCCGCTGGAAACCGCCGGGTCAGCAGCCGGGCTCACCACCTGCTCGCGGCCGCCTTAAACCCGTCCGCGCTCATGAATCACTCAGGATGTAAATAAGCGCTGGCGGCTGCAGTTTTCCAGGCGCGCCGTGCACGCAGTTGTACAGGACCCGTGCGGCGTGGGGAGAAAGTGAACTGAGAGGGGCCGGGAAACGGGGCGCCTGTCATCTCGGAAAGCGCATGGAGGGGGCGGGGCGCCCGCACGCGAATGGCCACTCTGCCAGGGCTCGGGCTCTAAGGGTAGCAAGGAGGCCCCCAGGCTGCTCTCCCCGCCCCTGCCCCACCCCATTGGTGCCCGCCCCACAGACCCGCTGTGTAGGGTCAGGACGAGGGGTGCTCAGTCTTTCCCCTCTGGGCCTTTCTTGTTAGCAGCAGGAAGTCTTTCCTCAAGGGACGGGC
>NW_024346819.1:574804-576686 GCF_902729225.1 Pteropus medius
GTCTGCGGGTCAGCCGGCCAGTCCTGCCAGCTTCCGCCCAGCCCAGCCCCCTCTCCACCCCAGCCCGGCGAGGCCTCCTGGCCGGTCCTCCAGCGCCACCTGGCGACCCGCCGCCCACATCACAGCCAGCCGCCAGCCTGGGCCACGCTGGCCGCGGTGTCCTGGTCGGGGAGCGGCCGGTCCCGGCAGTTTGCTGGAGCAGCTCCCTGGCGCTGAAGGAGCTCGATCATCAGGAGCTGGTCCCCAAGGGAAGGCAATAAAACACAGACACGCGAGGAGGAATGAGATCCGGCAGGGCAGAGGCGTCCCCCGCTCCCCAGCCCCGCCCCGCAGCGCTGCCCAGCCGGGCACGGTCTCAAGGGGCCGTTACGACGTCCCAAAAGAAACTCGTAAACAGTTCCATCGCGCTGGTCTCACAGGGCGGCGGCTCCGACGGGCTGTGGCAGGGACTTCGCAAGGCCGTCACGCCTCACAGCCGTCCCTTCAGCCCCCGTGCTTCCCTAGCCCATAGGGCAGTAAATACGCTGTTTTGTGACCCAAGTGTTATTTATTAACGCCCAGTATTTCCATGCAAGGCTCTCGGGCAGTGAGGACAGGACACCCTGCCAGGCTGGCGGCCCCGTCCCCAGCTTGTCCATCCTCACTTCCCGCTTTACCTGGACAACTGGAAAGTTCGTGGGGCGGGGCAGCTGAGGCCTGAGCAGCCAGGTCTCCAAGCTCCGCCTGGCCTCAGGTCTAGACCGTGCAGATTGAGATCTGGACTCGGCGTTGGCTGGGGTCCAGGCTCCGCATGGACTGAGATCCAGGCTCCGTGTGGACTGGGATCCAGGCTCCATGTGGGCTGGGATCCAGGCTCCATGGGTACTGGGATCCAGGCCAGGTTCCCCGCGGGTCCCAGAGAGCCTGTCGCACAGCCAGAGCCACACGCAGGCACGCAGAGCTCGAGGCCTGGACCCAGCACTCCGTGGGATGTGGTCAGTTTGCTCCATCTGGTTCCCCATCAGGGTCAGGTTCTCTGGGTCCCTGTCCAGCCTGGGCACTCACCAGAGTGTGAACAGAGTCCCAGGTTCCCATAGCTGAGGCTGCAAGGGCCAGGCAGGGGACAGTTCATGGGCTCGGGCAGGGCACCCAGTCACCACAGCTCCTGGTCACATCCAAGCGTGTCCCGCTCCCCATGGCCTGGGGGTCCCCCAGGCTGAGAGCTGCCAAGCCACCTCTAGGCCACCAGGGTCATCGAAAGCCTGTCCCAGGAGGTGCTAGTGAGCTCGGGGACAAACAGGCCAGTCTTTGCAGGATTCTCTTCCTTCCCCTGGGCCTGGGGCCACCCACCCTTAGAGGGGTCCGAGCAGTGGCAGTGGCTGTGGCCTGCAGTCTGCCCCCACTGCTGCCTGACCTTTCTGCCTGACCCCTCTTGCCCAGGGGCTGGGGGGCCCAGCAGTGATGGAACGCACAGTGCTGGGGACACAGCAGGCAGCTGCTCACTCCCGGGGCAGCCCGAGGGGCAGGCCGGGTCCTGCTGGGCCTGAGCAGGGCAGCAGTGGCTGAGCTCCCCCCACTGTGGGCCCCGCCCTCCTCTAGGGCCTCTCCCAGGCAGGGCTCAACCCTGGCTCACTAGTTCACAGGGTGACGGCCAGGCAAGCGGCTGTGGGAGGTCCCTGTCCCCTCAACAACTGGGAAGAGGGGCCCTGAGGGCTGCAGGCCGCCCTGCTGCAGCTGGAGGTGAGAGAGATCGGAGCCAGGGACACCGGAGCCAGGGACAGGGACCTGTGCCACAGGCCGTTTCTCGGGCCATCGCTGTGCTGCTCAGAGTGTAACCGCATTAAGTCAGTTACGTGCCAGCAGAGGCGGCTTCTAGGCAGCGCCCAACTGTGGTCGTTGTTGG